>NC_056744.1:1339149786-1339229786 GCF_019279795.1 Protopterus annectens | reverse complement strand
AGAACAGTGCAGCTGTGCAGGAAGGTGTGATATTGTGGACCTGATGTCTGAATGCACCCCACATATCGTTATGCATATGTTCACATATGTCACATATATAATATATAAAGCTATATATATATATATATATATATATATATATATATATATATATATATCATCTTGTATGTACAGAAATATACAGATACCCAAGTGTAGACATATATATGAGCACATATATACAACATCACATATAGCTATACATATATAGATATATATCTATATGCACGTCTACATATATACAAACACACACACAAACATATATGTATGTAAAGACATGTCCCCTATATTACTACCACAGTGATGAGTGCTATGGTGCTAGGTGCGAGGCACCAGCACACATAGCAATATGCACAGATATCTACAGCTGACAATGTGCAACACATATGGGTATGTCACATGTTAGTCCCTTGTTGGGACCATATTGCCCCCATCTGTGAAGTATGCAGTGGGAATATGAGGAAGTATGGCAGATATACTTATGGAGGTGGTCCGGGTTGGTAGATATAGAGGACGGTCTACAGGGATGGTATGTGACACATGTGGTGGGTAAACACCCTGGATGGTGTGTGTTGTCTGTGATGTGGATGCCCCATGGGCCCCAATATGGGCACAATGAGAACAAGCCTCCCACCCACTTCTACTCACAACAGCAGTCCACATCCTTGAAGGTTCCTGGCCTGGAGGCTGAGCAGGAGGAGCATGTCATCCCTGTGAATGTGTACTGGGTACCTCAGACTGATGTAGAACATCCCACATGTGTCTGTGGAGCCCAGTATGGAACAGACCCTAGACCTGACCTCAGGGGACAGGAACATGTCTGTGTGTGTCCTTGGGCAGGACAACATCCTTTGGGTTGGTTCCACCTGATGGTATTGCTGGACTAGTACATGAGAAGACCCCAGGGTGGGACACACATGTGATATGGCTAGGCATCATGGGCAAATGGGTTTGGAGAGGTGGTTCTGCTGGCTAATATAACATATGCATGTTATCGTGTCACTATTCTAGAACATATGATGGTAGCAATAGTCTACACAATCCCAGAACATGTCCAACAGCATTCATAGATATCCCCAATAACACAGTATGTCAGATGTGCAGCAATCCCAAAGCAGCCATACCACTGGCATATATGGAACCATAGTGGCCCTGACAATGGCATGCAGATGAATAGTCTGTAACAGGCCAGCAATGATAGTGTCCACACAGGGGACATGGCTACAAACACATAGCAGAAAGTGTGGTACAATACAATATCTGTCCCACTGGTAGGTAAGCTGTAGCCATACCTAATGAGTTGTGAGTACAGTTTGTTGAAGATGATATGGTGGAGCGGTGACAGAGTGGTGTATTATGAACTGTGGTAATCTTGCTGTATGTGTTGCTCAGACCTGTTTCCATCTTTATGTCTTTCAGCCAAGATGTCACATGCACGCTTGCCCACCTATTCAACAGCAGAGAACGATGTGCTTATATCACACCTGATACAACACTATCCAGTGCTGTTTGGCAGGGCTGCCCATGAACAGCAGGAGTGGACTGCCCTGTGGAATGACCTAGTCCACAGGTCAATGATGTTGGACTGCACAACCGCAGTTATGAGCAGGTGAGGCATCATTGTACTGACCTGCTTCGCAATGCCTGTCAGAGTGCTGCTGCAGTCTGGGGGGATCACCTCGCCACAGTGGGGAGCCATGCCATCCATCCCCCCGACACATGTGGAGGAGCTCCTGGCCAGCCTTGTGGCACCTGCCCGTCTGGCCAGCCACCAACCATGGACACCTTCATGGAGGTGGGTGGCACCCATACACCAGTTGAGGAGCATGCAGGTAAGGACACAGAGCACATCAGTAGACCACTGTTGTGTATACATCCACATTGGTACAGGTAGATCATGCATATCTGACATGTCATAGATATATCGTGTTGCTGCATTGTAGAGATAAACAGATGTCCAGATGTGGTAGTATCATGGAAATGTACCATTGATGTATTGTAATATTGCACCCACCCTGTAGCACTGCTACAGGCATGGCCACTGACATTGCATCTCTCATTCTCTTATGTAGGTCCCACTGGGATACCCCCAAGGCAGCAGCCTGTAGCTGGTGAGTATGGTTTAAGAAGATGTTTGCCAACACACCAGGCATGTAATGGTGATGGTATATTGCATGCAAACATCTAACACACCTATCCTGAATGCATGCTGTATATGTACATGTATTGTTGCTGTGAAGTGCACAGTGTCACAGGGGTGACCATGATGGGGTATTGAAAGATGTCAGACACTTGCATGATATCTAACATGCTATCATTGCAGAATGTGTCCACAGGGAGTAACATAATGGTGGTAGACATGGCCTACAGTAGGGACATATTCGGAACAACACCCATATACAGTGCAATACCAGTGTATATACATGTAGGACAATGGCAACTGCTGCAGAGATACACTATGTTATAAGGCATTACAGTAGTCCACATTTTCAGCTGGGTCTAGGCTGCAACATGTAATGTTCAGTGTATGGGACACTACAAAGTGACACACAGGTGTAGGGCTTACTTGTCATGCATGTGCATAAAGGCTGAATGGGGGGTGCAGCATGACACACCAGTGCACTGCAGCAGTGATCCTAATGATGCTAGGAATGGCTCTATCTGCACATAGTCATGTTCAGGATCTGTGGCAGACATAAACCTACCCCGACAGCAATAGTGATGGCAGTGTGTGAAAACCATGGGATGTGCACATGAGTAGACCTTGCAATCATGCAGAATAGGGGGACATGTGTAGGGCAGACTGAACATACACTGGCAGATGTAGCTGGCCCATGCTGGTATACCCCTGCCAGGAGTAGTGACTGCTGTAGTACACACAACAAGAGGTGCGATAAACCGTCATGATAAGGGTGTGCACACATATGCTCACACGGTGAGTATGCATCGCAATCAGCAGCCGCACACCTAACACAATCTGTAGACACTGCATGTGAAAGTACAGGACATATGTCACATATCGGGCTCGTGTACTGCGAAGATATGCTGTGATGTGGTTCCATGGCAGATCAAGGATTGCTGCGTCAAATCAATAAAAGTGTGTAAACCCCCCATAGCCACTGTATTCTCTGATGGTTGTCAGTGTAAGAGTATCGGATTGGTCATACATGGCCTGTTGATGTTGATAGCTGTAAATCAGGCATCAGACATTCACCAATGACAACTGTCCACATATCATCCCAGGTATGTGTTGCTGAAACACATAGGGGCTGTGAGCAGTAAAGCTGACATAACTAACTCAGTACTACACATTCTGCAATGGGTTGTACACCTGTGAGGTGTGGTACACAGTACATGGCAGGTTGCAGAACAGGTGCACAGCAATACTGTATACATGGGTGCAGTGGTATCCAGGGGAAGGGGCATCACCTACTGACACAGCACATGTATCACACACATGTATACTGTTTCTAGCATGGATTGACTATAGCTGAGCTGCATGCTGTTCTGTACCATATGTTCTGCATGTTGACAGATGGGTAATAGGAGGACTGTGTATACTACCATTGTGCAACCTCACCTTTATGTGTGTGTGTGTGTGTGTGTGTGTGTGTGTGTGTGTGTGTGTGTGTGTGTGTGTGTGCGTGTGTGTGTGCATCCTGGTGGTTAGTAGGTTTGTCTGCAGGGTAACTCTGGTGAAGTGGAGGGAGGTAGATACATGTAGGATGCGTGTGTGTATGTGTGTGTTTGTGTGGGTGTCTATGTATGCACATGTGAGATTGTGGGGTATTCATACACCTGTACCTGCCTTTGGGACCATGCAGTACATGGACATGGACTGCTACATTACACACCAGAAATACCTGACATGTGTGTAATCACAGGACAGCAAATAGTATAATATGGTCTGTAGCATGGAACAGGCATCCGGAGGGAAGGTAGACACCAGGTACACCCTTAATATTGTATTCAGCAGAGAGGTCACCTACAACCCATGAATGCAGTACTACAGATGCATTGGGGAAGTACAAGTCAACACCAGGGAGTGTATCCATATATTACAGTTGTCACATGATAGGCTGAAGGAGCAACATATCTGGCATGTACTGGCCATTACATGCACATGACACACCATTGCCTGATATTATGGATACAACGTAGTATCCCACACATATAGGGGCCATGCACATCATGTCCAGACATACAGAGGGTGCATACCGAATGACAGCAGTGAGGCCATGTTAAACCGCTACACAGGTCAGGCAGATAAAGTAGCAACAGGTCTTGTGTTGTGGCTGCTTCTGTAGGAATTTAGGGGACTGATATGTTAATGAGTGGCATCAATGTGTGTATGTTAACAAGTGTGATGCAGGATGGGGTAACACATGGACATATACGTGGGACTGTCTGTAAAGCCATGGACAGGTAGGTATTACGGAGATGTGTGTGTGCGCGTGTGTGTGTGTGTGTGTGTGTGTGTGTGTGTGTGTGTGTGTGTGTGTGTGTGTGTGTGTGTACTGTTAGGCAATGATGTACAGGATTTAAAGTGTGGTTACTGTTTTCCCCCACAGGTGATGACGTGGGTCAGGGTCCTTCCTGTATGCAATTTGACATTGGTGTCCATACAGACACCGAAGATGATTATATTAATGTTGAGGCACAGGTGGGTTGTCAGGGGCTGACACTTCGCCAATATTTGACATCCCCCTTTTAGCCACCCCAACTCTGCACACAGTTTCAGTGCCTATACAAACACCATCACCAGTGGCCATAGCTGAGGGACAGCTGGTGCTTGGTGGCAGTGCACAGGAAAGTGTGGTTACCATGTCTACTGTGTCCAGTTGCAGCAGGCATAACAGGATGTCCAGCAGAGCACCACATAGGTAGATGTCCCAGGGTGCTCATGATAGGGCCGCTCGACATCATGCTCTTGGCAGTAGCAACATAGCTGGTACCAGCAGGAGCATGTTTCAGGCCATCATGGCAGTGCAAGCACGTATAGAACATTACCACAGACAGGGCCTGAGGCTGCAGAGGGCTGCTCTCACATCTGCAAATGACAATGCCCATGAACTGGCTGGTGCCATCCATGGATTAACTGAGTTATTGGATAGAAGGTCTGGTGAGATGATGACCCTCATTGACCGTGGCCTGTCCGTGCTTGAATGTGTGATGGGAGTGCGGTGATGGCCGCATGGAGGTAGGCCAGCAACGCCAACAGCTGATAGTCAACGTGGACATGCTAGTACACCAAAGGGTTCCTGTAGGACAGTAGCAGCCCTGGCAGTGTGGGGGGTGTGCTGCACATGGTCCTGGCCAGTCCCAGGCGGATGCTGTTACCAGCAGGCAAATGTCATCAGCAAGTGAGAGTAGCACATCGAGACCTGTACCTGGACATGCCCATGGAACCCCTGGCAGGCACAGTCCACATGTCCATGACTGGAGGCAGTGAACTGCACACCCTGCCAGGTATGGTCTGCAGCTGTCCATAAACAGCTGTGTAGGGCAGCCACATGGCAGAACTGTGTGCATGCATACCCATACACTATGCAAACACACCTAGGGCAACCCCATACCTACACACACCACATCACCTCACCCAGCTCAAAACAGTACACCCCTCACCAGCACACATGGTGTCAAATGTATGGCTCAACCTCTACCTATGGCAAACCAACATCACACCCTGTGCATATGATGATACCTGTGTCACATCCCTGTCATCCATACCATCAATGCAGGGACAGTCTGATATGGTTCTGATGCACACTGTGACTGTACAACAGTGTACCACAGTACTGCAGTGTAACATCTTGTAGGGAGTAAATTGCAATGCATATATGGCAGGTAGTGTAGCCATCCATCAATGATGCCTAATAGCTGTTAGTAACACTGGTTGGTTGTGGTCTCTATAATGTTATCCATTTGTGTTGTAGGTGTACATGTTTCAGCACTAGGATGCCCTGTGCATATGATGATACCTGTGACACATCCCTGTCATCCATACCATCAATGCTGGGACAGGCTAATATGATTCTGATGTACACGGTAACTGTACTACAGTGTACCACAGTACTGCAGTGTAACATGTTTTAGGGAGTAGTGTGTAATGCATATATGGCAGGTAGTGTAGCCATTCAGCAATGATGCATTATAGCTGTTAGTAACACTGGTTGGTTGCAGTCCCTATAATGTTATCCATTTGTGTTGTAGGTGTACATGTGTCAGCATGAGGATGGTCTGCAGTCACATTCCACAATGGGGTATGTCACTGTGGTGACACCATGGCTGTGACATATCTGGGGTACAGTTGAACACATTTCACAGGTCACTAAATTGGTTATTGCCTGTGCCGTGCCACATAGACAGGTGGCCCGGTGAGACATTTATACCCTTCAACCTGATGTCGGTCCATCCACATACATGCACACTGTTACTTGGCAACACTGCGACTAGACCCCTACCTAGCTATGTAGTGATACTGGAGTGTGTGGCTTACATTGCGCACACCACACAACATTTAGGGTGAGGAGTGTCCCAGGTTACATGTTACATGCAAAACATCACCAGACATGTACAGTATGCTAATGGGGGATGTAATGGGTGTATTTGGGTAATACGTAATGTGACATACCATCATATACACATTTACAGACACATAACAGCCAGACACACATCTGAGATACCAGGGCCTATTGCTGCTAACTAACTTGACCGTGTGTCCACTGTGTTACAGGTAGGCTGCACACATCACATGCATAACTGGCTTGGATTATGGTAACAGTTACCTGTATGGTTGATGGTGACAGTCATAACGTGGTACATGGGACATATACCGGGTGTACCTTGGTGCAATGACAGTGTACACAGCACCCACATCCCCCAATGGATATTGTACTCCCTAAAAACCACGATGACACTCTGTCATACCCACCATCACACATTGGCTGTGACTGCGATACAACCCATAGTATACCCTGAAAGTAGTACTACAGGGATATGCATCTCAAGCACATGCCACATGCGTAGTAGGGTGTTGCATTGTCATGCCTCACCTATGGGCAGCAACAACACTATCTGTACTACTGTGTGGCAATGGGTATTGTAATAGGAATATGTGGCCTTGGAATGCTGTACCCTACAGATATACAGACATGCACAACTACACACACATACCAGAACACAGTGGGTGTCCCATGCCTATCACCCCATTTGTAAAACACTGTTGTGCTGGTACTGCAAAGCTAGTGTAGCTGGTATGGGGGGAGCTTAACAAGGTACATGTAATGTCCCATACAGCAGCAGCCACAACTATCTATGGCAATGGGTGTTGCGTTGGTTGTGAAGGTCATCATGGAATTCCCAAGTATAGGTGTGCTAACACACAGACACTGCTATACTCAGTCATGCACATGTACACGTGTCAGTACAGGGGTGCATCCCTGCAGGTGGTCATAACTGTGTACCTAGCTAGTCCAAGGAGAGATGGGTTGTGTAGGGGTTGTTTGTATAGTGTTATCCTGCCACCTGCCAGGTGGCAGTGGGCAATCTACCAACAGACACTACTATTGTGACCCTCAGGGTGAGAATGGCATGCATCAGCCAATCATCCAGGTGCCTCCTGCACATGGCCACTGAGGTGATCAAGTTGACATGTATGCAGCATGCATTACAACACATGGTTAGTGTCTGTGATGGAGACCTGTACCCAAGCATGTTCAGTAGACTGTGGTAATGTAGTGGAGGTACCTGTGGCATGTGGTGTGTACAGGGTGCCATCTCCTATATGTGCCACTTCTTACACAGCTAGGCAGACATGTCAGTGTCAATCAAGCTTAGGTTGCCTGTACATATCCCAGCTGGATACCTGCCATCTGCACATCTGTACAGGGACTGACAGTCATCAGCTTGACAAGTAGCTATGCAGTAGCATGAGTATGTTGACAGATAGATGTCTGACAACAATATGTATGCCATAACTACATGTCAGATGCCCTCACTTACATGTGCTGTACTGACAGTAGTCTACAGTTACATTCCACATGATGGATCATTACCCAGTAAGGGGTATATGCTGTGACACAGCTCACACACCAGGGATACAACAGGGAGGCCTCAGTGTCCAGCCATGTTCGCAGGTGTGCCTGTTGTTAGTACTACACTAAGCACTCTGCTCTTGCCTGGGTTAGCACTGTCAACAGTAGTACTGCCAAACCTGTACAAGTGAGGGAATGCTTATACAAAGGAATAGATAATTTATGATTTTTTATATCATTGTTATGCTCATACACTCTGTTTTTAACATACATTCTGTTTTTCCCACATAATAGTGAGTACATGACACACATACTGCCAAGTAAACTAATCCACTGGTATTACAATTTCCCTTCTTAAATGTAATTTTACTTTTCAAGTTATTGTTCAAAATCATACTACTCTGCTTGCTAATGTATGGGCATTGTGCACACATCCCACATGGTCTAGTGCCTACACCCATCTCATCAATCCTATCTATTTTCATTTCAAAAAGTTTTTTCAGGTTTAGACCAATCCTGTTAATGAACATTGGCTTTTCTTGTATGAGATGTGTGTGTATGGCCCTAAAAACATGTAAGCTAACATACAGTGGAGCAGCATGTAACATCAGATAGAATGGGACCAAGAACTATGGCATCTACCACAGTCTGTACACAGGCCAAAGTACATATTATCAATACACACACACTGTTGACATTCACCTTACATACACAGACCTCAGTACTCTACACACAACCACAGAATGTCCAGGTGATGTCATCAGATATAACCCCTACTATACATAACATGTGTAGCAGTCGGGTATCTCACGGGCTTGCTATCAGTTATGATGTCACTAATTATGGTGTACAGCACATATGCACCTCTTACTGCATGGCATATGTACAGAGGTTGACAGAGTTGTGGCTGGAGGCACATACACAGGGCCAATATTGATATGTTGCTGTGATAACCACATACATTTACTGTTGTAACAGGGTTTGTTGCAACATATGTCCTATGAGGGATATGAAGTCAGTAACTCTCACGGCTGTCACCATCAATAGACTGCAATCCTCATACTACCTTCTGCAGTCCACAGGTAGGTGCTCTATGGGTATCACATGAAACAAAAGGCACCACACACTTCCCAGTCTGCAGATGACCATACAGATGGGGTTTCCTCATAAACATAGCACTGACATGTCAGTTATTAAAACATGTAGGACAGCCATATCCACACACACCCTGTTAAACCAACATTACTCCAAATGCAGTATAGCGGCACTTACAGTCTGTAGTCAGGTCAGGCACATCCCCCTCCTGTGTGTTGCCCTGTTTCCACAGTGTATGTTTTTAGAGGTAAATTTCCAATCCATTTGAGATGCTGTTTGTCAAACAACAGAACGAGTTCCTGCTCACAGTGAATGAAAAGGCCCAACACCAACATCATGTTCCTAGATATTGGAGTGTGTTTCCATGCATTTGGCAATGGGAATGTTACCACATCTGTTCCACATGCAATCAATTAGAGGAGGGCTGCAATTCGTGCAGAGTCCATCAGCCAATCATGAGTATCAATTAAAATACACATGCTGCTGCCTAAGCAAAGCAGGTGTAGATCTCCACATCCACCAGAGAGGGCGTGAGAGAGGCAGACAGAGGCAAAGTAAAGTCAGTAAGGGCTGGGAGAGTAAAACATAAGCATGGTTTTGTCACACACCTACCAGCACAGAGTATCAAACTCCTCAAGACTATGTAGTGCTATCACATTTCAATGCTGTATCAGATGCACCACACAGGTTACATATTGAGGAACCCTCAAAATGTATATGTGATGGTGAGTGGCATCTGCAACAGGGGTATGGTAGCTATATGGTAGGTGTAGTACACGTGCCTGTCCGCATGAACAGGTGCCAGTATCAACACAGCCATACTCTCACAGGGACGCACACACATTGACACACATGGTAGGGCCAGGAATACAACTCATCATTAGTAATATTTCCAAACTATATTACTGTGCAGGTATATGCACCACAGGGGTCATACAGAGGTTATATTGGCAAAGGGTATGTGGAGGTGTCTGACATTGGACAGCATGCTTCAGTATGCCAATGGGGGTTGTAGTGAGTGTGAATGTGATCATACAACACACACACACACACACACACACACACACACACACACACACACACACACACACACACACACACACACACACACACAGTGCCAGTACTGACATGCATGGGTGCATTGCTTCACGGGTGTGTAGTTGTCGACTGTGCCAGACAGCTATACAAGGCTAGGTGATGGGTATACCTTGGCATCAGCCCACATGACAATGGTCTGCATTGTGGCTCAAGGATGTAGTTTCTGGATTTGCCCACACAGGTGGGTATTGTATTCACCATCCAGTCACCTGGGGGACTATTGTGTGTGGCGAATGATGTGCATTGCTTGCCATGTATGTGTTCCTTAGTCCATTACATGGACGGTGCCTGGGATGTGCACACCTCCCACATGCATGTACTGTGTCATGTGGAACTGTACCTGGGGTGTCTGGCCCATGTTGTTTACACAGATTATCATCAGATGTGCCAGTCCTGGCCTCATGTGGCTGGAACTAGTAATGGACAGCAGGTTTACCCTGCACCTACATTGATAGCACGATGCTGGCATTCCCTGGTGTCAGCGGCATCTGTCCATACAGGGTATGTTTTCAAGCATGGTATGTCCTTTGTGGGCCACATTTGATGACACCACAGGTGTTGCAGGTGTCCAGTGGGGAACATGGGGAAGGTGCACTGTCAGCATGTACATGCCTATTGGACAGATGGACAGGATGCCATGCCCTCTGTAGCCCACTGCAATCACACCATGGTTACTATCAGTGGGCAATATGCAGGGTACTGCCAACATAGCGTCTGTTGCCTAGGCAAGTGTTTGTGTGTATGAGACATGGGTTGAGAGTGTTCTCTGGGTAATACTAGGGTTGCTAACTTTGTTTGCCTGGCCTTGATGTCACATGTAGGGGTATGGATTTGTACCCCAGCCTCTCGGCTATTTCACATCTGTTATCCCTGTATGGTGGACATTGTGATATATACTAGGGCCACCATATAAGAAATTTGCAAAACCTGCTCCACATTGAGCCCAGTTGTTACACACTCACACTCACCTCCACACAGGATACGAGTTACAAACACACACACACACACACACACACACACACACACACACACACACACACACACACACACACACACACACACATGTCATGTCTGGGATTAAAACTCCTACCTAACTAGTTTATTACACTACAGTATTACGCAGTTATAGGATGTGCCATGGAGATCACTGGAGTACTCTTTCCTCAAAGGTGTATTTCACAATGAATGACATCAGCAGGATTGCCAAAGCAGGGCATTTGAATTGTAGTGAGTGTGGCTAGGCTAAAATACATTGCTCTCTACACAGACAGACACACACACACACACACACACACACACACACACACACACACACACACAGTTGCCATGTCTGAGATTAGAACTCCTACCTAACTAGTTTCTCACACTAAAACAGTACGCAGTTATAGGAAGCACCACGGAGATTTTGGGCCTACACCTTTCACAAGAGTGTATTTCAAAGTGGATGACCTCAGCAGGCTTGTCATAGTATGGCTATGGGGAGGGCAGTGTGTGTGCATGGGCCATAACCCATCCAGAGGTTGACACACCACATGCAGGCACACGCAGGGTTATATTCCACAGGTATGTGTATACAGCTGCTAGACGACTACTTCCTTCTACAGTCATGTTGTACAGCTAGCACTTGCACCACATACTCTGTAATGTTGACAGATACCAGTGGCTAAGGTCTACAGTGAGTGACATCTGAACCTCATGCAGTTTTAGCCATTTGGCTGTGTGCTGGGTGGGATAGGCCTCACAATGGATGGTGCCTTGTGACAGTCACTCTCTTCCACACATCTGTGTACATCTACTTTTGGCTTATTATAGTGTGTTGTCCTTGGATATATGTCTGTATTCCTATCTAGTGTGTGTGTGTGTGTGTGTGTGTGTGTGTGTGTGTGTGTGTGTGTGTGTATGTGTGTGCAAAGCATGAGTGCTGCATACTGAGGAGTGTCTGCACTAACATCTGCAACTGCCAGATATGTCTGGTCCACTGTTGTTTGCAGACATGGCCTTCATTTGTTTAAGTGTGTGAGTATGCCCAGTATGCCCTTCTGTATTGAATGTGTGGATCGAATCCAGGTAGTTTGTACTGCAGTGCAAACCTTTGTGTTGTACACCTATAGGTAGCATACTGTTTCTGCAGGGTATCCGTCGATCATTTGGCAATATGGGGACAAACTGTGCAGGGGATAATGTATACTGTAGGTGATTGTATCTGTGCTACTTCAGCTGCATGGTACTGCTGTTAGCAGAGATATTCAGACGTGTACTGTTATACACAGTGATGTTTTTTATTCTCATGTACTGTCAGGTGGACATTCCTACTCACAGTGATGACTTGGGAGACAAGGGTGACTGCAGCTGTGTCTGGGATTGTGGGCAGACACCTACGTATTCATGGTAAGTTAGGCCATTCTGGAGCGGGAGCTGCAGACACTTGGTGCTGGGTTTGTGTATTCAGTTCAGCACCTTAGTACAATGCTGGCAAAGGATCCCATGCTTGTGCACCCATCAACATGACAGTATGGCCTTATCTTGCTGTGACAATGCTTCACAGCTGTACAGATTTGCACAGGTTAGCCAGAGGCAGAGGCCATGGGTCAGGACATTTACCCTACTGTGGTGTATGGGCAGGTGTGTAGCCACCCATTTATGTGTTTGCAGACAGGAGTAGTGTGTGCACAAAGCTTGGTGTCAGACCCTGCACATTCCATGCTGCCCATGCTCCCACGCTCCCCTGTTATTCTAACCTCTTCCATACATTATGCATACATTCTCTGATACTTTCCCTAAGGCTATCACTAAATCACAGGTGTGTTTGTTACTGTTGGTCCACAGTTCATGCAGTAGGACATGGTGGACATGTTACAGTGGTTTTTCACATGGCCTTGCATATGGCTTATGTGGAGTGTGTTATGTTGTTATTTGGGTGTCCATGACATAACATGCATTGGCAGTACATGTGAGACATGGGCCTTTGGCAGGCGCCTGTGTGGCATTAGGTATTGTGCAGGCCAGATGTGGTAGGGCATTGCATTCTGTCAGTCCTACAGTCCCAGACCACCATACAGTATATTCCCCTTGGGTGACAGGGATAGGTGTGATAGTTGTTCATGCCAATACCTTCTATCAGTCTTGATCAGGTGGTGTGGACAGCTAGGGACACACCTGCATGGGATACCTGCACTGCATGCTGCAGTCTTCTGCTATTGCCATATACAGGTGGGGTCTTACTGTACCCATTCCCCACAGCAGGGATATTGCCAGAGAGGTGCCTGTGGGTGGTGTTTGTATGGCTGGGTGCATGTGTTCTATGGACACTACTTGCATCTGACACACAGATATGCATGAGGCATTACCGTTATGCTGCATGTGCAGGTACATCAGCTGATTCCCAATACATCAGTCCTACCTCCTTTGTGATCTGAAGGTGTTCAGGCAGACATCACTGGTATCCCCTACTACAGATCTAGTTACTGTGATGCATACCTATATGTATAAATCCAAGGGTGTCTCCATTTCACAGTGACACAATATATACTGTATGTCTGGGGTACTTTCCCCTGTTTACTGCTTGTATATCTAGCCCAACAGCCATGCCATGTCAGTCTTTCAGATGGTGACACATATTACCACCATACATTTACAATGGCTTACTGCTAGCATGTGTTATACTGGTGGGGATTGTCTTTGGCACTGCAGTCATGAGGGCTTGTCCCTGTCATCAGCATTAGTGGGCAATGGCCACCAGGTATTACCTCAACATGCATACATACTGACCACTCTCACACATTATGAAACACACACCATCCAAACACACAGAGACCTGCATATTGTAGGGCACACCTGACTGTTACTACATTTCTACATAGGACTGTGGGGGGGGGGGGGACACCTGACTGTTTCTACATTTCTACACCAGATTGGGGGACACACCTGACTGTTACTACATTTCTACACTGGACTGGGGGTAGGGGCACACCTGACTGTTTCTACATGTCTACATGGGAGTGGGGAGGCATACCTGACTGCTACTACATTTCTACATAGGGTTGAGGTGGGGCACACCTGACTGCTTTTACATTTCTACACAGGATTGGGGGGGGCACACCTGACTGTTACTACTTTTCTACACAGGATTGGGGGGCACACCTGACTGTTTCTACATGTCTACATGGGAGTGGGGGGCACACCTTACTGTTTCTACATGTCTACATAGGATGGGGGGCACACCTGGCACTTGCACACATTTTCTCTGACTGTACTGGTATGTCAGGTACTCCATTTCATTCTGTATTCTAACTTATCATACTGACTAGAGGCATATCAGTGTGCTACAGGTCTTAGATTTAGTTGCCCTACATATTAATGTCAGACTTCCTACCCTTCAGAACTAACATCCCACTGCCTGACCTGCTGTAGTCTGTCTGTGTAGGCCTAGGGGGTTTAGCCAAAGGCACCATCCAGAGGCCATAGCACAGGCTCTGTTTGGGTTTGTCTACACCTGTCCTGCTGGTTGAGACTGTTGTTGGGTATGTGAACCTCCCTGACTGGCATGTGTAAGTCATATGGACACACATGTCACCCAGCACATGTCCTGCAGTGGGTTTTGTCACCCTGTGTAGTACTGGCTACTGTGGTGACTCCAGTATGTGTTACAGATGTCATTGTGCCACTATGGGTGTCTACTCTCTGCTGCCATAACATTCAGCCACCCAATTCCCTTGCATGCTCACATCTATACCACAGATACAGGTAACGACACTTTCTACTACATTTGGCAATTGGTAGGTTGATTGACTTACCTTGTGGGTGTGCCAGGATTGAGGATGGTGCTGGAGGGCTACCTATGTCAGATGCACATAGTACACCCCCTATGCATGGTTGAGCAGAGGTAGTGTCATGTTTGGCATCCCTTTTACTGTATGTGAAAGTCAGAGAGAGGTGTCATTCCCTGGGTCCATACTGTGTCAGTGTATGTGCTATGCGTTGCCTCTTTGCCAAGGTCAGGGCATACTGGGCATGTCTCCATCTGCCTACTGGTGCAGGATCAGGTTGTTACTCCTTTGAGTCACTCTGTGCCTGTGCAGGCCTTGGCATTGGTGGGGGGCTGTGTGGCACTGCCTCATGCTGTTCCTGCTGCAGCTGTTTCCGCAGGATCATATTGTGTAGCATGGCACATACCATAACAATTTGAGTACATGTAGTTGGTGAATACTGCAAGGCTCCACCGGATGTGTGCAGACACCAGAACTATGACTTGGGCATCCCAAACACATGCTCTATTATAACTCTGAGCTGTGCGTGTGCTTCATTATGGCGTTCTTGTTCAGATGTGTGTGAATTTCTGATGGATGTCATCAGCCATGGCTCCATTGTGTAACCAGCATCCCCCACTAGGTGACCATAGGGGATGCCCCATTGGCAAATCTCTGTCCCAGCTGCCTCAGATGCCAAATGTGGGAATCGTGATTGCTTCCAGGGCAGCCAGCACACACATTCATTATAATGCCCTGGGCATCGCACATGACCTGGTAGTTGATGGAGGGGAGGCCCCTGCAGTTGATGTAGGCCCTACCCTGATCACCGGGTGGTGCTTTGATGCATATGTGCATGCAGTCTATAGCACCCACTACCTCAGGGTATTCTGCTATTTGGTGGAAGAGACACATATTGCTGGCCAACACCTCACGGGTGTTGAGGAAATATAATTGCTCCCTGGAATGTGCTGACATGGCATCTAGGAAATTGTGGAATACTCTGGATGCTGATGCCTGTGAGATCCCCATGATATCCCCAGTTGAGCTTTGGGAGGTACCTGTGGCTAGTATTCCTAAGCCTACACAAACCTTTTATCCATTGGGATGGGTTCCACTTGGTCAGTTCGGTGTGTCAGGCATGGCCGGCACAGCTCAACAATTTGCTGTAGGAAGTCCATGTCCACCCTATAGCACTCCACTATCTCTAGCTCATGTAGCCCCTGGTAAGTTACCCTGGATCTGTACACTCTTCTCTGTCTCCTCACTGTGGGTTAATCAGCAGCATTCACATCGTCACCACCCTCAGCCTCTTGCACATGCTGCAGCCCCTATCATTTTGTAGTTTTGTTTGTTAAAAGTTCCCCGCTTGTATACACCGTTGGTGTACAGTATGGGAAAAACCAGAAGGGAAGGTGTTTGCATAGTTCATAGTAGTGGTCTGGGCTGGGCTGGACTGGGCTGGTCTGCTGCCTGTGTAATTGGCTGATTCTGATACTTTCATCTGCCAGCTTTGCTAGTTCTCCTTGATTGCCTTCCTACTGCTGTTTTCCCTTCCCTTTGCCTTCCTGTTTAAGCCCGGGGGCATGCCACACAAACAGAGTGCTCAAATGTGCACAGAGCTGCTATTTTCTGCTTTAACTTTTTTTTCCCTTTAAAACCCAGTACACAGTGTGTACACCTGCTTAGGCAATGCAACGAGTGCTAGGCAGACTCAGACACACCCCTTGCTTAGCTGTGCTTAACCTGGAGCAAACCTGAGCCACAGGGCTCCAGTCTGCTTACAGTATGCCTGACACACACCCCTATTATGTCAGCAAACTCCTAGGCTTGCACCAAGCTATTCCTGCTCTTACACTGTTGGGACCTGACTAGCATGCTGGGGAAATTGGGAAAACTGGGATTCACTATAATTCCCCTCATTTGCATAGGATTGCCTGCTAATGCATAGCTACATGTCTCACACTGAGCCTCCCCCCTTAGCAACCACAACTCAATGGCCATGTTGTCTTCTGCCTGCCATTGACTTTAATGACAGAATAGTGATTTTAGTTAGAATGCTTATTTTAGGTTTATTTTCTTATTTTCCCCCTGATCCCATTTGCACGTCGCTGCCCTACGCTTAAACAGCTGAGATCGGCTAAAAAAAAATAAAAGTTGATTTTTTTTTTAACCAAAAACAGAAACGCCCACGAAAGCGCTTAATCGACCTTTGCTTTTGCTTTTTGACGTGGTTTGTTATTTTTATACAATAAAGTGTTTGCTACTTCTTCGAGTGGTTTGCCTGCCTTTACTGGAAATAGGAAAACCTTCATTGTGCCGGAGACTCTTGTGATTTTTTTTTTAGCTGTTTGCAATGCCAATGGCCTTATACTTGGCCATTGGCATGCGTCCTGACTGATATGCAGCCTTTATTTGGAGCTGTCACGGCTCCGTTTTGGATTTTGCAGAAATGTACTTGGTTAGTAACAGAGAACATTTCTGCAGAATACAATAGTCATGCACATCTGGTTTCAAGCTTCCTGGATCGCAAATTCACCTCATTTGAATGGATTTCTTCTGCAAATGGGGTGATTTGCATACAGGGCTTAGCCTGTGCAGGACAAGCGCAGGAGCACTCGTGCACACCCCTGCATGCTATTCCAGGACCGCACTGCAGACATATTGCCTGCTAGAGCTCCTGCACTAATCCTGCATGCTGTGCAAGGCTTGCAGAATCCGGGGGACTGTCTTACTTTAGTAAGCCCTTTTACAAGATACAAATTTAGCTTCACAAGCTAGTCTTTGCAATCCTTAGTTTTTGTTCAATACACAGTTTTAATATTTCTGGCATAGACCATCAGTACTTACAAGAGGTATCTGTTCTGTGTTAGTTCTACAAATAAAATATGTCTAGACCACATGCAAGGTAACTTGCAACTTCAAGCTCTCTGGGGCAGGCAGAGCTATTTATATATATGTGTGTGTGTGTGTGTGTGTGTGTGTGTGTGTGTGTGTGTGTGTGTGTGTGTGTGTGTGTGTGTGTGTGTGTGTGTGTGCGTGTGTGTGTGTGTGCATGTTTGCTCATGTATGTATAAAGGCTACACTTTTTGGAAATGGAAAGTATGTGAATGGGTAAAAGAGCAAATTGGTTATCTGTGTGAAGGTAAGTAGTGTGAAAGTATGATTTAGCTTTGGTGGAGTTTGTTATGCATTGATATATTACCATTAATTTATGATCCTGTTGGAAATTTCACACCCTTTTTTAAACAGAAGAAATACTTTGGGGATATCTTAGATGACAATGTTTCCTTTCAACATCATGTTGAATCTTCAGTAACAAAAATTTGTCCCTAACTTAAAGTTGCTTATAGATTGTCGCACCTATTAAATTGCAAACTCATCATTTTATTTCTATTGGTATCAATGCCCCATTGCCAAGGCTTGAAAATACATTGCCTTAAGCCGCCCCCCCCCCCCCCATTGCTAGGCCGTAACAGTGTACTTCAAACTATGGCAGATAAAATGCAAAGATTCATACACTTGGGCAGTGCTGCTGAATATTATTGTAACCCTATATCCTAATCCAAGTACTATCTCTGGGAGGCTATCCTATTTACTGACCTTCCCACAGGTTAATGACTGATACCGCCCACCTATGGCCAACAGGATAATTGTACATTAATCCTTGCATGCTTTACATGGTACTAAGTTAAAGTGTCCTACTTTTTAGCTAGCTATATGTGAAACATCTTTTTTCAAGCTAGCTCCTGTCTCATGGAATAGTCTTCCTTCCTTCTGACATTATCTCCACATTTAATCTCTGTCACTCCAATAAACAAAGGAACACCTTGATAATGATTACATATATTACTGTTTAAAAGACAATCCCCCAGATTTACTAAACTTCCATGCAGGACTAGCTTAGTTGTGCACGGAAGCGCCTGTTTAGGAACAGGACAGCAGCGTGCTATGCATATTAATAAGGTTCGCTGCCCGAGTTCCTAGGCTTACATGGAGTGTGTAAGAGTGCAGGGGATGTGTCTGAGAGCAGAGCTCTCAGAATAAACACTCCCCTGCAATATAGAACAGCAGAAAGGGGTAAGGAATGAGCGAGACTACTCATAGGTGTCCGCATATCCCCACCAACAGTCCCCCATGTGTACAACAGCAACAGTACATATAAATAAAATGAAGAAACCCTTTTATTTATTTTTTTTTAAATCCGATTAAAGCTAACCGTAGATGCTCAGGTGTGCCCATCGCTTATCTATGGTTAAAGCAGCTAAAAAAGGCTGAAGAGGATAACAAGGAAGATATATACAAATGAAGCAGCATAGCAATAGTGAAGTGGGCAGTGCATTTACCTTACAAGCAGATATTCCCGATTCAAGTTCCACTGCAGCCCATTCCATTTTCCATGGCAAAGCACATTATTTTTGTTGCAAAACCCACTAAATAACATATATTAATGAATTGGAGTACTGCAGGAAATGCACATGTAAAGTGTCAGTGTCATAATGAATAAGGCACTAGTAAGCAGGTGTGAGCACAAATAAGCAGCAGTAAGCATATTTAAGCACTAGTAAGTGGGTTTAAGTATGTTTGCACGGGGGTAAGCAATGCCTACACTGGCTAAGCAATTCTGAAGCTAACTCTCCGTAAGCAGATGTAACAGCAGGTTAGCAGTGCTTACTAACATGCAAACCCACTTACAAGTACTCAAAAGTGCCTTAATCACTCTGTATCCAATTTGTTCTGCCCATCAACAAAATAAACAGCCATGCAGGTCTCAAACCCCAAGCCCTATACACCATAGTCCTGGTAGTTATCTACCAAGCTATCACAGATGCACAGAAAAATGAGGTAGCAGTAAACATGTCCTCACCATAGTTTAACCAAACCGAACCTGTGAAAGGCATCAGTATACAGTCATATGTGCCATAACCCACTACATAACATAAATATGTGAATTGGAGCTTAGGAGGTGTGAGCAATGTGTAGACCAGCTAACTCTTTGTGGGCAGTGGTATACCCCTTTAAACAATGCCAACCTTAGGTAAGCAGGTTTGCCCATAGCTTAGCCTTTTCAAAACTGGTCAATCATGGAAATGTGCGGGAAATCGGCCCTACTTAAACCCAAGAGGCGGGAATACAGCTCATAACTGGTTGTAGCTTCCCCTTGCAGGCACTATGGCAGTAAGGGGAAGAGTGCGCTTCCGGGTGCAGCGCTGGTGCATCCAGGAGCCCAAGGTCATGGCAGGACTCCTAGTTAAAGAACATGCACAGAGTCTACTGCAGGGCCAGTACCAGGGCTCCCAATATAAGATGGAGGCCTGAGACTGTCTCGCCCATGACCTCACTAATGCCACTGGCATACTCCGAACTGGTGAGCAGGCCAGGAACCACTATACCAACCTGTAGCAGTGGAAGGGGGATCTCTTGGAGGAGTGGCTGCAAGAGGCTAGAGTATCAGGGGATGTTCCAGCCGTGTGTAAGTATCACTCCAGTATGTGTGTGTAATAAGTGCCAGCTCAGGTATATCATGGATAGGTATGGCTAAATATTCCTCTTATGTTCCCCACAGCTGCAACAGAGCGGGCCGCGAACCAGGATGCCCACATCTGCCGCCTGGCACGGTTGCAACGTGAGGCAGGTCAGTAATACCCATGCTTTTACTGTCATAGGAAATAAAAATAAAAGTAGTAGTAAATTAATTGCTAGTATAAAACCTGTATTGTTCAAGGCAAGTACTGCATACACTAGAGAATATGGCAGGAAGAGTCTGATATTGTATGTATGGCAATAAAAGTGTAATATCCTGATAAAACAGGTCTAACTGCTGGATGTAATGTGTATATTCTGGTATCATATGGTAATGTAGATTTGCAATCATGTAATAGTACGGTAATATTAAGCACTGTTACCCACACCATGCACCATAAATTGAATGTGTAGGAGTGCCTGTATATGACAGGTGTAATCCCCAGAGGCCATTTAGTACAAATGAGAGACACATAAACAGTAAACAGGGAAAATACAGACAACAAAAAATGAATAGCACATGCAACTGAGATGTGAACTGTTGTTTCTTTAGCACACACAGCCACGGTTCAAATCCTGCCAGTGGTAGTAGTCTGCATACAGAATCATACCCCACAACTGTACAGATATGTTCAGAATGTCTATTAAAGTGGCCCACATCTAATGCCTATCAAACTGTCCCCCTGGGAAATCAGTGGGATGATCCCAGACATATAGGCAGCAAACAGGAAATACAACTGATTGACACACATCTATGACAACAAACCTGGCACACTAGCAACTTCCCGATACCTTATGTGACTAAGAAGCCAGGTATGTCCCATTTACACCCCAACTTGTTAAGCTGTTGTCAGAGTGTGTACAGTAACAGAGTGAGATATATGTGCATAATAGTAATGTGAAACCTGGTACTGTGTGTGGGAACATTCAGGTAGTGCTAATAAACATTCCTCCCATGGGTCTGTCAGATACCAACACTGTTCCCAGAAATACAAGAATGATATGCAGTTGCTCTGAATAATGAGGTATTACACATCACTGTCCCCCACACTGTCCTACAACATATAACTGTTGTGGAATTCTATATAAGAGTGTTGTTATACAAGGTCAGAATGCACAAGCACAGGGGATTAATAAGACAGAAAGCAGATTGGCGATATACAGCAATATCAATATAGCAGACACAACTGTGATGGGCAGTGTTTAAGTTGTAGCAGACACAGCCATGATCTGAATCCTGGGAGTGGAATTAGACTGCATACAGATTAATACCCCACAACTGTACATATGAGGTCAGAATGTCCAGTATATGTGCCCATATCTGCTGCCTGTCCCCCTGTCCCCCTGGTAAGTCTGTGGGATGATTTCAGATGTGTAGCCTGCAAACAGGGAATACAAGTGATTGTCAGCAATCATGAGAACACACCTGTCACTGTAGCAACCCCCAAAACTATTAGGAGAGTAATATTTCAAGTATGGCCTATCTACACTCCCATGTTGTCAAGCTGACCAGAGTGTGTGCAGTAACAAACTGAGATGTATGTGCATAATATTAATGTGTAATCTGGAACCTTGTGTGGCAACAGTCAGGTAGTGCTAAAAAACATTGCTCCCACAGGTACGTTGGATATGAACACTGTGCTGAGAAATACAGACCAATATAACCTGTACTGGTACCATCCACCCTGGTATTCTAGGGGATTGTGAGTGTTGCAGTTTCTCTGAATAATAAAGTATCACTGGTCACTGTTGCCCACACTGTGCTACATAATATAACTGTGTAAGAAAGCATGTATATGTGTGTGTCAGGTCACTAAAGGTGGAAGTGGGCAATATTCTAGATATGTCCAGGCACACCAGCATGTGGTCAACACATGGCCAGAGTCTGTGCAGAAAGAGTTGGATAGCATACTGCAAAACATCAACCCAGAACCCGGAAGTATGTGTACAAACAGTTAGTCAGTGTTTACAAACATTCCCTCCACAAGTATACTAGGTAAGAGGTGTATACTGCAGGTCAAACCGGTTCATGTGTAATGATGTTGACAACCATATCTGTGTCCAATATAGCTCTATAGGGTAGTGTAGTAAAACTTGTAAGATACAGATAAGAGTATTGACTAGAAAAGTAATGTGGAGTACAGGAATATACTACTTGTTAATAGACATCTGTCCCCCCACCTTATCTCCAACAATAATCAACATACCCACCCCAACTGGTATGTACTAACTCTGATACTGTCCAATTGTTTGTTAATATTTTAATGGTTCCCATGCATGTGCCATATTGAATTATTCCAAAATTGTTGGCATGGTGCCATCAACGTACCATCATGCTGTTCTTATTACCACTGTGGTTCCATATATGCATATGTTTTTTTTTTGCTATGCAACTGCTCCGTATCTGGTGTCTGGGTTAATGGGAATATCTATGCATGCTGTTATACCTAACGCTGGAATGTGTTAACTATTACTAACCCATATATGATGTTGAAATCTAAACACTATAGCATGCCTGGGAAAGCCGTTCCCAGCGGACCCACCTGTCCCACCTTAGATGGCCAATGCACCGGGCACCAGCATGTCTGGGGCCCAACCCCACACTTCCCTGTCCATTGGTCCTGCACCAACTTCAGGTGGAACCATTTCAGAGGATGGGGCTCACCCCTGCAGGAGTGGGCACAGACAGGCACCTGTCACCCATCGCCAGGTTGGGGTCATGGTGCATAGAGTGATCAACTAGCAGATCCGTGATCTTCTACTTGAGGGCTGTGTGTCGCAATTAGAGAGTCAGCCTAGCTCTATGGCTCAGCCCCCAGCACAGCCACCTTCGGGGCTGTGAAGGTGCAGTGGTGAATGCCCGTGGGTGGGGACCTCAGTCCCACTGTTACCACTAGGGGGCTTGTTGGCTTCCGATATCCCAACAACCCTCCCCATCAAGGTGTTTACTGCAAACATGTGTCATATACTGCCCCGGTATGCATCTTCTGTGTCTTGTCTGTTAACCTACCCAACCTACCTCCCCAAATATACCTACTACCCCTACCCAACATCCCACTCTCACCAGAAAAAAAAGAAAATGGGCAATCTGTTCCCACAAAAAAAATCACACCCCATACATAGCTGTCCATTTTCCACATGTGTCCATGGGACACATGTAATTTGGTCTAATTGGCATCCCAACTTATTATTGTTGTCCTCACCCCTCTCCCAGGAGTTTTAGTGTCCAAATCTACCTCCAAATTCAGTGCATATGTACAGCTGTTCCTGTAGAGGAAAAAGTGAGCTATGGACCTTCCCTTCACCCTTCTGGCGCATCCCTAGCTATTTTCCCTACTGTCTTTCTCTCTTTGTGCCTCTTTTTTCACCACTTTCCTCTATCAACCCTTTTTTCTTTTCTTTTAAAGAAATTAGCACAGGGGTAAGTGGCAGTAAGCACTTTTAAGCAGCAGTAAGTAGGTTTAAGCCTATTTGCACAGGGATAAGCAATGCCTACACAAGTTAAGCAATTTAGAAGCTAACTGAGTATAAGAAACTATAACCGGAAGTTATCAGTGCTTACCTCTGCGCAAACACACTTACAACTGCTTTAAAGTGCCTTAATCACTCTGTATCCAATGGCCCGTGTTCTGCCCAGCAACAAAATGAACAGCCTCTTTAAGGCTCAAACCCAGGATACTGGGCACCATAGACAAAGTGATTTACCACTAAGTTATGCTAGACATACATAAATCTGATGTTTTCAGAAACATATCATCCACCCCAGTCATGCAACAGTACAGAGAATGTATACCAATATCTAGATGTATGTGTGTGTGTAAATATATTAATATCTAAACAGATACAACATATCTTTATATATATATATATATATATATATATATATATATATATATATATATATAAACATATATATATGCAAATGCCTACATTGACACACACACACACACACACACACACACACACACACACACACACACACACATATATATATATATATATATCTACACTTATATGTCTACATATACACAGCAAGTTACATATATGTAAGCAAATATATATCTATGTAGGTATATATGGACATAGTTATATATATGTAAGCAGATATACATATATATATATATATATATATATATATATATATATATATATTTATAGACATACACATGTAGATATCAGTGGGATATTAACTAAATCATAAATGTCCACATGCACCATTAATGGGGTTGAGAGGCCCCAAACAATAAGCATCTTGTACGAATATGTATACCCCCCCACAGCCAAACATGTCCGCCCGCAATACACTACCAAGTATTGCAGATCCCATAACCATGTCCTGAAACATCATGGGCAGAAGATGTTAACAGTACTACATCCCACCTGTATGATGTCAGGCTGGTATTGGTAACATATCATGCAGTACAGTCTGTCTCCCATAGGAAATGTAAAATGTGGAAGCTAGCAACATCCCCAGGATACATATACATAGACACATATATGCAGATACAGATATACATATATACATGTGACTACACATACACACGCAGAGATATGTACAGTAAGAAACTCATGTAGTAGGTGCACACAATATGGAACAGCCACTATGTTTACAGTTAACACCCTAACAACTGGACACTGGATGAGCCACCCATACAAATGACATACATTGCCTGCAACATATACCCACAGAGAGGTCATACAATAAACACCACACACAGGTTTGCAGAAATTGAATACCTGTATTTGTGTACTGTTACAGATGTATATGCCATGTCATATAGCTGTTCAGACACTGACATCCATATAAACAGAGTAATGCAACTGTGAAACAGCTCTACTAATACAGTAGTCTGTAAAGGTCCACAACTGTTGCTGTCCAGCCCAAGCTCTTCAAATCATACAGTAGTAACAACAGACTGGGCCACAGTATACCACACAATCAGCAGTAAGTGATGCAGATGTATAGTCCAGCAGCCCCTATCTACACTCTGCACACAATCACTAGGTGGTACAGACTTCAGTTGGCCAAATGGGATGTAACTGATACATAACAAGACATAACTGACACCATCACAGGCACACTGGCATACAGAAGAGTCCATATGGCAGGAGGCAGTAGGCCTGCAGTAACCCACTTTATGCAAGTAATGTCAAGATAGGTGAAATTTATGGTACTGTACATCCAAATACCTTATGGCAGCCCACCCCGATACCCTCACATTTTGTAACAGCCTAGGTTATTTATGGTGCATCCCCCCTAGACTCAATACTACAGGGCCATATACCACTGTAACAGACACTGGCCTCTGGAGTGTACATGGGCACACATATATTGTGTAGGCAAAGCCCACACATATATAACACCAGCCCCACTGTATGTGTGGTGGATACAACAGCAGTAAACTGCTGGCAGGAATGGCAGTGTGGTATACATATACGTTCATATGTATCCCTATCTGTATATGTGTAGACATATAATGCTCTGTATATGTGTATATCTGGGTGTGTATATGCATATCTATGTACATATACACACCCATCTATATATGCCAATATGTACATGTGTAATTTTCTATATAGATATCTGGATAATCATATGTACATATATATTCACTATATGTCCTGAATATGGGGTGTAGCCCTACCTCAGCCCTTATAGTCCCAACTCCATAGTGCAAGGGGATGTTGCTATGTATACCAGGTATATTAGTAGACTGTTGTTACTGTAATAGGGATTGTCTTCACAGACATGGTATATGTGGGAGGTTACATACACCATGTCTGTGGTGTATGTGGGAGGTCACATTTGCTTTTTACATGTGCACCATTAGCTACTGACAGACACCCTAAGGACATCATGGTACAGTACCGCTGCAAGCACGTAATGCTCCTGCAGACTACAGCAGAGATATTGGCCAATAGATGTGGGCATTCTGACGCTCTCTGTACAGTCCAGAGGTATATACAGAACCCCTTAGTGCAGAACATGTGGACCAATCCTGACAATATGGATGTTAACAGCCATGTAGATGGGCATTACACAATGACTGGAATACATAGGTAATGCATTCACACACACCTGTCTGTCCTGACGCATAATAACTGCTGGTACAGAGGTGCCATGGCCACATACTACCCACTAGATACTGACATACATCTGTACAGCATCCCACTGCTCCATCTGACATACATAACTGTTAAGGGAGGCCTGGAAACAGTACATCTGGCAAGTATCTGCACATGACATCTCACTGGGTAAGTACACTAAGCTGCTAGGCTTGTATCAAAGCACTGTGCAGGCTACAAACTGGCTCAACACTGGCCTACATCTCCTTTGGGGGAATGCACATGTACCTGCATATATAGCAGGCTCTACATGCATGTCACAGCACAGGTAAGATACACTTGTGTGGAAGTGCATAACCACAACAAATGTGAACACAGCCACAGTCACATATGGTAAGCTGGCATAACATTACAGTATATGGACAATCTGTTCAACACCATCCTCATATGTGCCACTCACACACTAACCCTACATATACTGGGTCACTACACAGTGTGGCCAGATGTCTGTCTGTGGTATGGGACATGTTTGTGTATGGCCCTAAAACATGTAAGCCAATATGGTAATATACAGTGGAGCAGCATATAACATCAGATAGGATGAGACCTAGAACGATGACATCTACCACAGTCTGTACACAGGCCAAGGTACATATTGACAATACACGCACTGTTGACATTCACAATAAGTACACAGACCTCAGTACTGTACAAACAACCACAGAATGTCCAGGTTATGTCATCAAATATAACCCCTACTGTACATAACATGTGTAGCAGTCTGATATCTCATTGGCCTGTTACCAGATATGATGACACTAATTATGGTGTACAGCACATATTAATGCATGACATATGTACAAAGATTGACAGAGTTGTGGCTGGAAGCACATACACATGGCCAATATTGACATGTTGCTGTGATTTTGCTGTTGTAACAGGGTTTGTCGCAACATATGTCCTATGAGGGATATGAAGTCAGTAACTGTCCTAGCTTTTCACATCTACAGACTGCAATCCTCACACTACCTTCTGCATTTCACAGATACATGCTCTGTGGGTAACACATGAAACCAAAGGCACCACATACTGCCCAGTCTGCAAATGACCCTACAGATGGGGAGTCCTCATAAAATAGAACTGACATGACAGGTATTAATAACTGTAGGACAGCCATATCCGCACACACCCTGTTAAACCAACATTACTCTGAATGCCATATAGCAGCACTTACACTCTGTAGTCAGGTCAGGCACATCCCCCTCCTGTGTGTTGGCCTGATTCCACAGTGTATGTTGTCAGAGGTAAATCCCCAATCCATCTGAGATGCTGCTTGTGAGTTCCTACTCTCAGTGAATGGAAAGGCCAAACACCAGCATGATGTTCCTAGATATTGGAGTGTGTTTCCATGCACTTGGCTATGGGAATGTTACCATGGCTGTTCCACATGCAATCAGCTAGGGGAGGGCTGCAATTCATGCAGAGGCCATCAGCTGATCATGAGCATCACTTAAAATGCACATGCTGCTACCTAAGCAAAGCAGGTGTAGGTCTCCACATCCACCAGTGAGGGAGGGAGAGAGGCAGACATAGGCAATGGCAAGTCAGGGAGGGGTGGGAGAGTAAAACTTAAGCATGTTTGTGTCACACACCTACCAGCACAGGGTATCAAACCCCTGATGACTATGTAGTGTTACCACAGTCCTATGCAGTTATGTGATGCACCACATAGGTTACCAATTGTGTAGTCCTCAGAACATATATGTGATGGTGAGTGACATCTGCAACAGAGATATGGTAGCTATATGGAAGGTGAAGTACACGTGCCTGTCCGCATGAACATGTGCCAGTGTTAGTACAGCCACACTCTCACAGAGATGCACACACATTGACACACTTGGCAGGGCCATGGATACAGCTCATTACTAGTGAGATTGGCACAACACATTACTGTGCAGGTATCACATGCACCACATGGGTCATACAGAGGTTATAAGGGCAAAAAGTATGGGGAGATGTCTGACATTAGACAGCATGCTTCAGTATGCCACTGGAGGTTGTATTGATTGTGGATGTGATCATATGCATCATACACCACACACACAAACAAACAGGGTACCAGTACTGAAATGCATGGCTGCATTTCTGCATGAATATGTGGTAGTTGACTGTGCCAGACGGCTATACAAGGCTAGGTGATGGGTATTCCTTGGAATCAGGCCACATGACAATGGTCTACACTGTGGCTCAGGGCTGTAGTTTCTGCATTTGCGCACATAGGTGGGTATTGTATCCATCATCCAGTCACCTGGGTGACTTTTGCATGTGGCCAATGCTGTGCATCGCTTGCCATGTATGTGTTCCTTAGTCCATAACATGGACAGTGTCTGGGATGTGCACACCCTTCACATGCATGTACAGTGACATGTGGAACTGTACCTGGGGTGTTGGGACCATGTTGGGTACACAGATTATCATCAGATGTGCCAGTCTTGGCCATCTGTGGCAGGAACTGGTAATGGACAGCAGGTTAATCCTGCACCTACATTGATAGCATTCTAATGGCATTCCCTGGTGTCAGTGGCATCTGTCCATACAGGGCATGTTTTCAGGCATGGTATGTCCTTTGTGGGTCACGTGATGGCACCACAGGTGTTGCAGGTGTCCAGTGGGGAAAATGGGGAAGGTGCACTGTCTGCATGTATGTGCCTACTGGATAGATGGACAGAGTGCTATGCCCTCTGTAGGCCACTGTAATCACTCCATAGTTACTATAGGTCACCAATATGCAGTGTACTGCACACATATTAGTTGTTGCCTCAGTGTGTGTGTGTGTGTGTGTGTGTGTGTGTGTGTGTGTGTGTGTGAGAGTGTGTGTGTGAGACATGGACTGACTGTGTGCGCTGGGTAATACTAGGATTGCTAACTGTGATTGCCTGGCCTTGATGTCACATGTATGGGTATGGATTTGCACCCCAGCCTCTCGGCTATTTCACATCTGTTATCCCTCTACAGTGGACAATGTGATATATACTAGGACTACCATATAAGAAATTTGCAAAACCCGCTCTACATTGGGCCCAGGTGTCACACACTCACACCCACCTCCACACAGGATACGAGTTACACACACACACACACACACACACACACACACACACACACACACACACACACACACACACACACACACACCTGTCATGACGGGGAGTAGAACTCCTACCTAACTACTTTATTACACTATGCAGTTATAGTATGCGCCTGGAGTAATCCTTCCCACAAGGTGTATATCACATTGGATGATATCAGCAGGATTGCCAAAGTAGGGCATTTGACATGTACTGAGTGTGACTAGCCTAAAATGCATTTCTCCCTTGGTATCCACTAGGATGGGTTGCCATCTGTTTGTTCTGTGTGTCAGACATGGCCAGCACAGGTCAACAATTTGCTGTAGGAGGTCCCTGTCCACCCTATAGTGCTCCACTATCTCCAGCTCATGTAGCCCAGTGGGTTCCCATCTGTTAGTTCTGTGTGTCAGACATGGTCAGCACAGGTCAACAATTTGCTGTAGGAGGTCCCTGTCCACCCTATCGCACTCCACTATCTCCAGTTCATGTAGCCCCTGACAGGTTACCCTGGGTCTGTACACTCTTCTCCATCTCCTCACTGTGGGTTGGTCGACAGCATTCACATCCTTACCACCCTCAGCCTCCTCCGCAAGTTGTTGTATGATAGCTATTGCAGCCCTTATCATTTTGCTGTTGTGAGTGTTAAAGGTTCCCCGCTTGTTTACACTGGTAGTGTAGAGTGTGTGAAAAAACAGAGCAGAAGGTGTTTGCATAGTTTATAGTAGTGTTCTGGGCTGGGCTGGTCTGCTGCCTGTGTAATTGGTTGATACTGATACATTTCACCTGCCAGCTGAGCTAGTTCTCCTTGATTACCTTCCTACTGCTGTTTTCCCTTCCCATTGTCTTCCTATTTAAGCCCGTGTGTGCGCTGTGCAAACAGAGTGCTCAAATGTGCACACTGCTGCTGTTTCCCGGTTTAACTTATTTTTTTTTCATTTAAAACCCAGTGCATGGCGCACACACCCACTTAGGCTTTGTAAAAAGTGCTAGGCAGATATAGACACACCCCCTAGCTTAGCTGTCCTAAGCTAGGAGCAAACCCGAGCCACAGGGCTCAATCTGCTTACAGTATGCCTGCCCCCCCCCCCACATGATGTCACCTAACTCCTAAGCTTGCATAAAGCTATTCCTACTCTTACACTGTTGGGACCTGACTCACATGCTTGGGAAAACTGGGATTCACTGTCCTTCCATCATTTGCATAGGATTGCCTGCTAATGCATAGTTGCATGTCTCACACTGAGTCTCCCCCCTTAAAAACCACTACTCACTGGCCATGTTGTCTTCTGCCTGCTATTGACTTGCATGGCAGAATACTGATTTTAGTTAGAATGCTTAATTTTTCATTTTGTTATTTTCCCCCCGATCCAATTTGCATGCCGCTGCCCTACGCTTTAACAGCCGAGATTGGCTAAAAAAACAATAAAAGTTGATTTCTGTATTTTTTTTTATGTTTGCAATGCTAGTGGCCTTATACTTGGCCATTGGCATGCTTACTACATGATATGCAGCCTTTATTTGGAGCTACCACAGCTTCATTTTGGATTTTGCAGAAATGTACTCGGTTACTAACCGAGTACATTTCTGCAGGTAGCACTAGCCCTACACGGACTGTTGCAAGCTTTCTGGATTGCAAAATCACCTCATTTGCATAGATTTCTCCTGCAACTGGGGTGATTTGCATACCAGGGCTCAGTCTGTGCAAGATTAGTGCAGGAGTGCTCATGCACGCCCCTGCAGGCTGTTCCTGGATTGCACGTCAGACATATTTCCTGCTTGAGCTCCTGCACTAATCTTGCACACTGTGCAAGCTTTTGAGAATCTGGGGGAATGGGTAGAAATAATTTATTTTTGAGAAACTCAGCAAACATTAATCAATGCATGCATTGCTTAACTGACAGTATTTCTTTAGGAATAGATCACTTTTAAAACTTGCTGAATCAGTTTGTTGTCTTTTTAACATATATAATATATATATATATATATATATATATATATATATATATATATATATATATATATATATATATATAAAATATGTGCAAGTATATATATATATATGTGTGTGTATATATATATATATATATATATATATATGTATATATATATATTATATATATATATATATATATATATATATATAGATGTGTATACATATATATATATATATATATATATATATATATATATATATATATATATATATATATATATATATATATATGTGTGTGTGTGTGTGTATATATATATATATATATATATATATATATATATATATATATATATATATATATATATATATATATATACATATATGGAGAGAGAGAGAGAGAGAGAGCTAGATAGATAGATAGATATAGAAATATATATATATTATATATACATATATCCAGCCATCATTCCACAATCACTTTTCCCATGTCTGCATATTGGGTTGGGGTTTCACTTCAACAGTGGCAGACATCCTGAGCCAAGGTTCACACTGCCAGGATGGCTAGCCTTGATACATATATTTTGAATTGAATGTATTTTATTTTATGCTCCTACTCACTATTACTAATTGTTGAGAATTAACTTGTATGACTTTATTTAATGCATTTATTAACTTGTAAAGATCATGTTCAAAGTGTTTGCCTATATATACTTGTGATGTTTATATTTATATTTTTTTATCTGTTCAGTGGTTGTTTTGTACTGATTTGTGGAGTGAGATGAGGTTTGAAAAGGTCCTGTTTCAGCCCTCTAACCAGATAAATACATTTCACATGAATAAAATAAAAACAGACTATTTAATTTTCTTGTCACTTTAGGGGTGGGAGTAGTTATGTGTTTATGGATTAGCGTTAGAATAAGGACTGTGGAAAGGGACAGATTTCTTTAGTTTTCGGAGCATTTGTGTGTTTCTGTGTGTAACAGTATTTGACAATGTCAGTTTTTCCAGGTTAGGCTTAGAGTACCAGGCTATGTAAGGGGGTACACCTAACACAGTACTTGTGTGATGGCATATGTGAAATTAGTATGTGTGAGTGTTTTATACAGTGGTCTTGTTAGGAAAGAGGTTTTGGTATTGTGACGTACAGGATTGGTGTTAGGAACAGTAGCAATGATAGGGTTAGTACACATGATTTTTGTGGGATGGAAGAGTTAAAGGTTCTGTTTACAGCTAAATACTAACAGTACCACACAAACTAGACAAGTCTAATTGGATTATAATGGATGTAGCCATTGCACAGCATTATTAATCTCTTTAGGTTCAACATCTTAGTAACCCAAAACAGTACACCATAAAGTCTATCAACTTCAAGTAAAAAAGCTTCCCTAAAACCATACACCAGCCAAGCTTTCACCTGACATCTTAAAGGAAACACAACTATCAGCAAATGTACAACTTATAGCTATTTCCCCTTTACATAACTTCCCATATTTTCTGTTTCTCTACATAACATTATTAACAATCCACCCTTGTATTTCATAGTTTTTATCATATAAACAAATTAAGAAAAAAACAGTTGCTGTTGACTACAATTTCAACCAAATCTTCATTATTTTGCATCCTAAATGTTATTCTCTGGAGCAAGATTCATTGCAAACTCTTAGCTGATAAATATTAACTTTTTAATCTACAGGCATTATGGGTCTATATTATAACATCAAAGTTCTCTAGCATTGAATGTTATAATATCGAACCCATAATGTCGAATGCTGAAAACAGCGAAGGTGCAGGACACCGAATTCTTTCCCAGGGAAAGAATTTGGTGGGCCGTTGCTGTGGCTTCGCTGTTTTCAGCGTTCGATATGTTGGAGCATTACAGGTCGGGTTCAGGTAAGTGTGTGATTGTGTGTAGGTTAGGGGTAGGGGGTGGGTTAGGTGAGTTAGGGTTAGGGCGCGGGTCAGGTAAGTGTGTGATTGTGTGTAGGTTAAAGTTAGGGGGCGGGTTAGGTGAGTTAAGGTTAGGGCGCGGGTGAGGTGAGTGTGCAATAGTGACGGACCTTAGGGTTAGGGTTGGGTTGAGGTAAGTGGAGAGCTAGTCCTGTATATAAAGTTTAGTTTAGGTGTAGGATTTTAAGTGTATATGTGTGGATGGCTGTTTTATATGTGTGCTTGTTGTGTGTGTATTTTTCTCGGAATAGCAAATTTTTTCCCTGGGAAAAAATTCGCTATACTGACTGTTCGATGTTTTCACACTTCGGTGTTTAGGGTTTGATATTATAACATTCAATGTTAGAGAACTTCAATGTTATGATATAGACCCAGGGATTATACCTACTAACTTCAAACATATTATCAGTGGCAGAAAAGACAGGCAAAGTGTGCAGCTGTCCTGAGCACAAAGTGTTATAGTTGTGCTATATGCACTGGTATTGCATTTGACATCAGAAAAAGTGTTGCAGATTGCCATGTGTTGCAAAAACTGTAGAAGAGTTTTACAGTTTACATGAATAAAACAGTTGTTTTGCTCCTCAAGTCCTAGCAGAGGAGCTTTTTTTGCTCCACAATTTATAGCAAGGGGTGCAGAAAAAGGTAGCTATGCCTCACTCTCTCAGACAAATACTGAAAAATGCCTTTGTCCCTTAGCTAAAATTCTAGAAAATCTAATCTATGAACATTTCTTTATATCAGCTACATGAATTATTTTTCTTAATTTCACAACTTTGTAGTAACATAAAAACATGTGCTCAGTTTACCAGAGCTGCTCAGATTGGCCTCTTACCCAGAGATCTATAGTCAATCTGAATGAAATCCAAGGCATCCTGTGAATTATACTGAAAAATAACTATTTTTATAACTTTCTTTGCACTTTTAAACTGTTTGCAACTGTTTTGCCACCTACGTTAAACTATTTATATTGTTTGTGACTGTGTTTTCTGCACTACCTTATGATACTTAAGCAATTTATAGCATGGCCTAGATTCACACTAGCTGAATCGAGACTGTTTGGCATTTTCTGAGCACTAAAGCCAGCCATCATACATTAAGTGGGCCCTCCTGAGCCCTTGTGGTAGAAGAGTGCAGTCAAGGACACATCTGAATTGGGGATTGTTGAAATAAGGGTCAGTCTTGGGCTTTTCTATTGGTTGAATTGTTTGAAAACTGTTTTACTGCACACCATGCAATGGATGTTAGCACTGCCGTGTATTGACGTAAACACTTAAAAATTCAAATTCACTAGATAATTGCTAGGGATCCCTCCTAAACTTCCCTGCTTCTTGGCATGCAACATAGTTGCACACTGCTGCTCAGAGAGCAACCCAGCTGTGCTTTTTGAGGCATTGATATAGGTTTCTACCCCAAACCTCCCAGAGAGTAGATGATTTTACTAGTTCTACAGCAAAACCTAGTCCATCTAGCTCACTCTCTACCACTTATTAAAGAATACACCTGAATTAATGGAAAGTAATTTTCCCACCATTTCTCCAGCCATGGAGACATCCTGAGGCAATGTAGCAATTGCCTCATGTATACAGACAACATACTACTCCTAAAACATGCAAATATAATATGTTAGATATGTATCTATAATATGAATCTAGAATCAGTGCTCTCTCTTACTCTCAAGTAACAACAAACCGAATACCAAGCAGATTGTCAGCAACCACACTCCACCTCCCACACATACTAAGCGCACAACACATAGACTCACATATGCAGAGGTCCTCACTAGAAATATATCAAAAGAGCAAAGACCAAAATCTTCTGCACGCAATACAGTCCCAAAAGCCCCCACTACACATAATAACACATGCACCAGTGTCTGACCCAATAAGCCCCTAATATAAAACATATTTAAACCAAATGTCTTGGTCATAGATGACTCCATAGTCAGACACACAGATGTCCCCATCAATAGGCTGGACAAGGAAAAGGTCACAGTCAGCTGTCTGTGTGGTGCCAGGATCTGCCAAATAACACACACACTCAAGTCTCTCAACAACAAGTACTATTATGACTCTGTCATAGTCTAGTTGGAGTGAATGACTTGAGATGTACTGTAATGAAAAAACTGGATAATAACAAACTAATAACTGACTAAATAAAAAGGAAGAAGAAGCAAGGACCACTTGGAACCATGAACACACCTTTTTACTCGGCACAAAAACAATTTAAATGACAGTTAAGTACTTTCATCATTCATGAGACTTCTTCAGAACTGCTACAATTAATTCACAATTTGATTATATAGTGCATTTTACCAAGTCACATGACCTTATTAAACATTCCATTTAATAGTAAGAATTTATAGTTAAAGTATTTAATAGTAAGAATGCAAAAAACTAAAAAGCATTATTGCCACCATATAAAATATTTCAGACATCATCAATACTTATAAAATAGTAGAACAAGTCGCAATAGGAAAAAAACTTAGTTGAAAAAATGGTAAAAAAATTATTATTATAAAACAATAATAAATATAATATATGTACAATTGTACTGTTTGGTGTAATATGTAGGCGACCTCCCATTCATACCTCCATACTTTTCAAGTTGAGTACTGGGCTAATAAAACTAACCTCATTCAACCCGGGAGCAACATAACATTTAATTGCCAAATTAGCTGTCTAACCAATAGGTGTTCCTCGGTGATAAAAACCCCTAAGTCTTTTCTAACTTGTTCTACGACCACAACTTGAATTTATGATTTGAATGGTGTTGCATATGGCTATAGAGGGCATTAGTGCTTTTAGCCTTTTTAACTTATGATTCATGCTCATAAATTCTTTCTTTTAATTTTCTGGAAGTTTTACCAATATAAAAGGCTTGAGATGTGCCTCACTGGACTATATGAAGAGAGACATGATGGAGCTTTCAGATTATGCGTCCCAGGCAAGTACATCCCTAGCTTAAGCAGCATTCTTCCCACACCTAGGCTTAGCTTCTGGTGGCGGTTCATGGGGATCCAGTATCTGACAGCCTAGGATGGTATGGTCGACAGACCATACTGTTTTGCCAGATATGGTCTTCACCTGTTGCCTCTAGGCTTTAGGTTGCTGGCAAAGGTAATTGCCTCCCCCATATTGCCTTTTTAGACAATGTCTTAATAAGAAAATTCCCAAAATAAAAATATCCTCCAGAAACAAAGTCAGGGTTAGGTTGTTTAATGCTTGGCATCTAAATCAGAAAATGCACTCACTTGAAGCACTTCTCACCCTGAAAGATGCTGATGTCTGGGCAGTCACAGAGACATGGTTCAAGGCGTCAGAGAGTACCCCAGCCATACAGGCTACAATGCCTTCCACACATTCAGACCACACAACAAATGTGAAAAAAAACAAGGGAGAAAGTGTATCCATCTTCATTAAAGACATATATACCTCTAGATGGTTTAAATAGTATGACTCCTAAAGTTACTCCAAGTCCAACTAACTGTAGGAAAGACCCCCCTCCAAGTCATTGTTAGCTATAGGTCCCCAACCATGAACCATGAAAAAAACACACAGCTTACCTGGACCTACTTAAGTCACTCTCAGTAGAGCCAAATACACTGGTCATGGCTGACTTTAGCTATCCTTCCATTGATTGGGTAACATATATGAGCACAAATGAACTTGCCCAAAGGTTTCTGGACTTTGTTAATACAGATGCTTTGGAGCAGATAGTCAGCACCCCCACAAGGGGATCTAATATCCTTGACATAATGCTCACCAACATGGAGGATCACTGCACCAACCTCTGTTTGGTGACCTCCCTGGTAAAGTCTGAACATAGATCAGTCTTTTCCAAAGTAACAATTGTACCTGACACACCCTCAGAAGCAAAAAATTAAATAATTTCTCCAAAGCAAATATTTTCAGACACCCCCTGCCAACATTGATGGCAATGACCCCTATACTGAGGGTTACACAAATGCCCTGTATAAAAATCTATATAAATGTATAGACTCCACTGTACCAGAATGGATCAAATCAAGACCCACACAAAAAAATAAGCCACCCTGGTGGGCGTCCAGCATAAATAGGTTATACAATAATGGAAAGAAGCTCCTGACAAAAAACAAGAGGGAATGTTCCAGCAAAGGAAGAACTCCCTCCTAAGCATAAACAAGCAGATTAGGCATCTTGTAAAGTCATGTAAAGCTAATTATGAAACTAAATTAGCATCCCTAGCTAAAGTAAATCACAAAACATTTTTTAGCGACATCCAAAGTTTAAAAGGGAAGGCCAGGTTTGTGCAGAACTAGTTGTGGATGGTACCACTTATACTGAACCTAAGGACATCACCAACATGCTAGTGGACAGGTTTGGTGAAAACTACACCCTCCATCCCTACCAATCATACCCCATAACATACCTATCACCAGTCCTCTGCCTAGTCTTTCCAGAGAGCACATCATAGCCACATTCTCCAAGGCCAAAAACACAGCCTCTATGGGACGGGAGAACATCCCAGGCTGCTCATTAAATGGTCTAAAACAGGAGTTAGTGGAACCGCTGAGCACACGATTCAATCTCACTCTATGCACTGGCTTTGTCCCACCTGAGTGGAAAACAGCAACTATAATCCCCTTGCACAAAGGGTGTATCTCAACTGACCCCAGGAACTATAGACCCATAAGCCTACCCACCTCATAAGCAATATAATGTAGCATCCAAAGCTAAGGAGGTTATAACTCCCCTGTATTTGGCTCTCATCGAATAATAATATGGTACAATGCTACCTTCTCTATGTACCTCACCAGATATCTTCAGCAACTAGAGAGACCTCAGAGGTTTCTCACCAATAAAATTCAGGGTCTACAACACATGACCTACACAGACAGACTGAATGCCCTATCACTTTACTCTGTATTGTATAGACTGTTTAGAGATGACTTGTGCCTGGCCTAAAGAGCAGTCTCAGACTCTGCCTTGATGAAGCTGCTGTACATCCACAAATCCAGTGGGACAAGATTCACTGTCTCTAGGGATCTTAACTTAGCCTGTAATATTAATAGGACATTCTGGAGAGACAGATACATCTCCCAGAGTTTGCCACTCCTCTGGAACAAGCTCCCAGTTCATGTAAAACAGAGCTCCTCAATTACCCTATTTAAGCATAACCTGGCCAACTAGATGGGAAACTGTAAATTTACACCAGAGGTTTCACCTATGTCTTTCTTAGACAGTGGTAGCTAGTGCTGATCTTAGATTCACACACAACCATAGGCTATATATCTTGGTTCATAAGGGAACAAGGGTATTACATGGCTAGGCTTGTACAGGCCTTAGGGCCAATAGCCTAGTAACCTCCTATGATCCTCAGTGGTGTCAACTTTTGAATTAAAAAAAAGTGTTTGAAAAAGTCAGCCATAGCTTATGTCTACTTAAACTTTCTGATTATAACTTTGCATCTAAACTTATCATCTGGGTCACAAGCTACTTATGCTATATGTCTTTGTTATTCCCAGCCATAACATCCTTTGTTGAGCAGGCTATCTAACCAAAGAACATTCCCAGGGCTGGCTTCCTGCTCCACTTCTCTACTATCTCTGCATTAACAGCCTTCCTTGGGTCTATGTTCAGCTGACCATTACTTTATGTGCCTATTATATAGTCCTTACAATAGCCCACAAGTCCCCACAACAGGTAGGCTTTGCTCCACAACATGATTTGCTTCTTGCCTGAAACTAGATTAATGATAACAAACTCATTATTAACACCAATAAGTCTAGTATAATCTTAGATTGAACTCCCAAAAGATTGTCTAATATAACATTTCCTGGCTTAATGAACTGCTGTGGCATCTTTATTAGTATTTTCAAACTAATATAAATAAATCAGAGTCCTTTCAGATAGTATCCTTTCTTTTCAAATGCATACTGTACTGACCACGTCCTAAAAGCACTGTCTGAGGCAATAATTAGTTGCTGTCCTTGTCCTGATAATGCACCAGAATGTTCCTTGTCAGAATGTAGAACTGTATCACAATCCTGTTCCTGAATGGGTGCAGTCTCTGTCCCTCAACTGGTTTCATGCCACAAGGATGGAGAATAGCTGCTGTCATCCACCTCCATTATTTTGTCCCCTCCACTGATTCTGTCAATTATAGACCAGTACTCCTTATCAGCCTTATTGTTTGTAAATGGAAGTCATCTTGGAATTCATAAGCAAAGATATTGGTAACTTTAAATCCCTTGACCCATACCTGTCTATGATTGTATAATGAAAATCCTTCCTGTGTAACCTAATAGATATCTCTGAAAAATTCAATAAGGCATTGGATTAGGACATATTGCAACATGCAGGGAACCTTGACCTGGTCAACACTTTTGATACCATTTCACAATTGAACATAATAGAGAAACTAATTAAACTAAAAGTAAACCCTTATGTAGCCCATTGGATAGTAAACTGGCTCAAAGACTGAACTGATATTAGCACTGGAAGCACACACTCATAAAAAAGGCTAATTATTACAAGGGGGACCTCACAGGGCTCAGTACTGGGGCTGTTGCTATTTGGCATTTACTTTTCTGTTGTCAAAGTTGATGTCAAGCATCTTTGGCTGACCAAGTCAGCAAAAGATTACAAACTTGGAGCTATCATCAGCTTTATGGTGGACTTCTAGATCCTATAGGAGGGGCTAACACATACAAATCAATCATGGCAGGACCCTGGTAAACCCCAAATGCTAAAAAATATAACATTCTCTCTTTTAGAAAACATGAGCAGCCCTGCATTTACCAAACAAGTGCTTCCCCTTGAAATCAAAACAGGGGTTAGGGTCCTCAGCAGTTTTGCAGACAATTAACTCTCCTTCAACTATTATATGTCTACTTTTGTTAGAAAATCCTTCTACCTAGCCCACCTCATTATCAAAGGTATACCTTGCAAGTTCAAGGATGTATCATCCCATATTGTGTCAAAAATACAATTGAGTGCTCCCTTTGGATTGTACATGTTAAAGCAAGATATGGATCATGGGACAAAAAAAATGCCTTACTAGAAATTCAATAGCCTGAGTTCCATGTTCTATGCAGAACATCCTAAAGTTCTTTCTTCCTTTCCTGTCTCATACAGACTGCAAAGCACTGACCCATGCCAAGCATAAAAAACCTTAAATGACTCAGTTTTATGTGGCCATCAACATGTTCACAACCACTAGCACAAGAGACATAAAACTCTATCAAAATATAAAAAGAAATTGCCAGTGAGATATCATATATCATATGAATATATCATGCAGCAAATTGACAAATATGAAAAATGAATGTGCTGCATTGCAAGACCTATTTTTTACATCTATTTCAGAAATAGGGTACTATTTCTAACAAATGCACAATGTTTCTGCTGCTTTGCCATGAATCATATTCTTCTTGCATGCATAGTACTTCTCTTTCGAAAGTGTTGCCATACTGGCTGAGTCTAATAATCCTTGCAGTTCTCTGCCATCAGTTATCACATTGCACTTAATTATAATGGCAATTGCACAATAATCATATGCAGTTTCAACTATTCTATGAGGCTGTTAATCACATTCAGGAGGTTTAACATCATTAGCAGCATGCATTTCAGAAGTTGTTGCTTCCAAAGTTTTAACAGTTTTACTATCACTAGAAAAAAATCTAGCTATGTGACTCATTTTCCACATTTAGAATAGAGCAACCTCCAGATTCACTAACCTTCCATGCAGGACTAGCCTAGTCCTGCATGGAAGCGCTCGTGTAGGAGCAGGACAGTAGTGCACCATGCATAATAATGGAGGCATGCTGCCCGAGCTCTTAGGCTTACACAGAGCGTGTACGAGTGCAGGGGACGTGTCTGAGAGCAAAGCTCTCAGAATAAACATGCCCCTGCAATGTAGAACAGCAGAAGTTGTTAAGAAATGAGCAAGATCGCTCATAGGTGTCCGCATATCCCCACCAACAGTTCCCCAAGTATACAACAGCAACAGGACATATAAATTAAAAGAAGAAACCCTTTTATTTATTTTTTTTATCTGATTAAAGCTAACCGTAGGTGCGCGGGTGTGCCCATCGCTTAGCTACGGGTAATACAGCTTAAATGGCTGAAGAGGCTAACAAGGAAGATATATGCAAATGAAGCAGTATAGCAATAGTGTAGTGAGCGGAGCACTTGTCTTATGAATAGGCATTCCTGGTTTGAGTCCCACTGCAGCACTTTCCATGTGAAATCTGTATATGACCATTTTTTGCTGTATAACCTACTAAATAACATTTAAATGTGAACTGGAGTACTACATTAAATGCACATGTGAAGTGTCAGTGTCATAATGAATAAGGCACTAGTAAGCAGGGTTAAGCACAAATAAGCAGTAGTAAGCATATATAAGCACTAGTAAGCGTGTTTAAGTGTGTTTGCGTGGGTGTAAGCATTGCCTACACAGATTAAGCAAAGTAGAAGCTAAATGAGTATAAGAAACTGTAACTGGAAGTAAGTACTGCTTAGCTCCGCACAAACCTGCGCAAACTCACCTACAACTGCCCTAAAGTGCCTTAACCACTCTGTATCAAACGGCCCATGTTCTGCCCAGCAATAAAATAAACATCCTCTGCAAGTCTTGAACCCAAAACCCTGTACACTACAGTCATATTAGTTAACTACTAAGCCATCATAGCAGTATACAAGCCTGAGGTTTCAGCAAACAAATCCTCACCAATAGGAAATCAAACTGAACATGTGAAAGGAATCTATGTACACTGTGATGTTGTATAACCTGCTACATAACATAAATATGTGAGCTGGAGTACTGCAGTAAGTCCAGATGTGAGTGTTATTGTAATAAAGTGTTGAAGTCCCCAGGACCCCATACAGTGTATCTACACATGAATCATGGATTCCAGACACATATATAACATGCAACAAATAATACATCAATGCCAAAATGAAAATATAATGCCATCTAAATATTAAGCAATGCTAAACATTGCACAGCTCAGCTTAGTTGGGGTAAGCAACGTATAGGCCAGCTAACTCAATCTGCCCAGTGGTATGCCCCTTTAAGCAATGCCAACATTAGGTAAGCAGGTGTGCCCATAGCTTAGCCTTTTTAAAACCATCCAATCACAGGAAAGTGCAGGAAATCTGGTGTATTTAAATCCCGCATGTGCCAATAATTCCCATACCTGGTTGCAGCTCCCTACTGTAGGCAGAATGGCTGGCTTTGGGGAAGGCACTCAATTTAGAACACAGGGCTGGGGCACCCAGGAGTCCAGATTCATAGTATGGCTCCTGGTAAAACACCATGAGGAGAGGCTACTGCAGGGCCAGTACCAGGGCTCTCAGTATAAAATGGAGGCCTGGGACAGTCTCGCCCGTGACCTCACCAGTGCCACTGGTATCCCCCTGACTGGTGAGTAGGTCAGGCATCACCATGCTGACCTGAAGCAGAGGAGGGGTGATCTCTTGGACCAGTGAATCGAAGAAGTAAAGCAGATGGCCAATGCCCCAGCACTGAGTAAGTACCCATTCTACTACTTAGATAATGATTGCCTAACTTGTGTATACTATGGATAGGTAATGGCTAAATATCACTGTATTTCTCTGACAGCTGCAGATTAGTGGGCTGTGAAACAGCAAGCCCATGCTGCTAGGATGCAAAGGCTGCGTTGCGAGGCAAGTTAGTAATATTCCTGCATGTACTGTCATAACAAATAAATATAACAGTTTTGGAAAGTGTTGTACCAGTAAAGAAGTGTATTATGTATGGGATGTACTGAATAAACCAGAGAATATAACAGGAAGACTGTCATATAGGTTGCATGGAAATAAAGGTGTAAGATCTTGTGAATAAAAGTATAGCCCTGGAGTGCTTGTGTACATCCTGCTTTCATATGTTGTAGTGTTGCATCCTATAAATAGTACTGTTGTATTAAGCAGTGTTCCCACACTGTTGAACGCAGTTAAAATGTGTAGGAGGTTCATCATAACAATGTTGGAAGTCATATAGAACAACTGAGGGAGACTTAGAAACCATTGGAATTCTGTACACCAATTCCATGATAGCACAGTGTACTGTGATGTCAACTGTAATATTTTTACCACACACAGCAGGGGTTCGAATCCCGGGAGTGGTAGTAAGTTGTAGGCATAATCATACCCCGCAACTGTACAGAGTTTGTGAGAATGTTCGGATAGTACGCTGTAAGTATAATCATAACCATCAACTGTATAGACTGTGGCAGGATGTTCAGGTAGTAAGCTGTATGCATAGTCATACCCCTCAACTGTTCGATCTGTCCAGCATGCCCAGATAACTGGCCCAAATCTGCTGCCCGGTAACCTGTTCCTCTGACAAATCAGTGTGATGTTCCAAGAAATGTAGGAAGCTTAAACTGACATATCATGGATAGTCAGACCTGAACATCAAAAGAGAATGTATATGGAAACAAACCTGTCATTGTAGCATCTCACCCAAAGTGTATGAGAGCAACTCTCAATATATGTCACATTAACACCTGCATCCTGTCATGCCTTGAGCAGAGTATGTGCAATAACAGATTGCTAGGTATGTGTAAAACAGCAACATGGAATCTGGGAGTATGTCTAGAACTTGTCAGGTAGTGTTAACAAAAGATTTTCTCCACAGCTATAACAGGTAAGAGGTGTAGACTGTAGATACTACACAGGTCATGTATATACTTGTCTACAAGCATGGAATCTGGGAGTAGGTGTAGAAAGTGTCAGGTAGTGTTAATGATTTTCTCAACAGGTATAACAGGTAAGAGGTGTAGACTATACATAAAACACAGTCCACGCATATACTAATCTATAAACATACCACTGTACAAAGTAAGGACATTGGGTAGTGTAATAATACATGTAAGGGACAGATCACTGCAGCGACTAAGAAAGTTGTGAAAACTACAGGGATATATTAGTTGTTAATTGACCTTTCTCTCTTTCACACCTCCATATGTGCAACAATAACTTTATTACACACCTCAATGGGTACGTGCACTCTCCAAACTTTTGTTGGGACACATGTCCTATTGGTTTATAAATATTCACATTTGGTTCTATGCATGTGCCATGTTAAAATATTTCCATATTGGTGGCCTGTTGCCATCAATGAAACCTGCATGCTGTTGTAATGGCCACTGTTGTCCCATATATGCATGTGTTCTGCTTGATCTGCAACTGTTGTAAACTGGTGTCTTGGGTTAATGGGAATACCTATGCGTGCTGTTATACCTAATCCTGAATGCTGTTTACTATGACATCAAGCTGTTCTCTGGGGTAATAATTTATCCACACCCCTCCCCGTCAACATTGGAGTGCCCCAAGGCTCCATATTAGGCCCTCTTCTCTTTTCATCTTTATTAATGATCTTAACACTAAAATTCCACAAGCCACCTGCATACAATATGCAGATGATTCAACTTTAATATGCTCTGCCAACTCTGTTTACTCACTCCAGACCCTCACCCAAACTGTATTTCATACTGTTGAAAATTGGTTCATGAGTCACTGCCTCCTCAACCCCAAAAAGACTAAATTATTGCTCTTTACTCCTAAACAAAGATCTCCTAAATGTCACTTTACATTAACTTCTAACAATGGAACTACCATATCCCCAGACACTACAACTTGACTCTTAGGTATTACAATAGACCACAGCCTTAACTATGATGATCATATTAATACTACTATAAAATCAGTCAACAGAAAACTAGGATCCCTTTATAAAATCAAACCCTTCCTCACACCACTAGCCAGAACTACCATTGCCCAAACGCAGTTCATCTCTACCCTGTTTTATGCCTCTGCCATTTATACTAACCTTTCCAAAAACAACCTTAGCAAACTTGCAACCAGCTATAATAACATTGCCAGATTTGCCACTGGATCCCCTTTTAGAACCCATCACTGTCATAACCTTAAAAACTAGGATGGTTAGAACTACAGAATCAACTACTTTCTCAACAACTGACTATTACCCAAAAGATTCTCTACCACCCTAACAAGACTCCTATCCTCACTAGTTTGGTTACCCCATATAATAATCTGGCAACACTGCGCTCTGCTAATAAACTTCTAGTCTCTACTACTAAATCTAAAAACAAGGCTGGTGACTCACTATTCTCCAACACAGTGGGAAAAACCTGGAACCAGCTTCCTAAAGAATTATCATCACTTTCTTCCACACTACTCTTCAAAAAACATCTTAAAGAACATCTCAAAATACATTGGCTATATCCCTGCTCTAACCCTGACTAACAGTTTATTTCCCTATCTCCCACTCCCTTACCTCTCTGCTCTGTTGTTTTATTATGCCTATCAATTTGAAACTTGAATTACTAATCACTTCTTAGCATTAAAGAGACTTCCTCTCTGCACTGTTTCATGACTTACCTCTCTAAAAGAACTCACCTCCATTCTCCAGTATAAAATAATGTAATACAACTTCCTTCTTCTTTTTATATAATGTATTCTAAGATACTATTGCCTATATTGAAGTTTTTCTCTCCATGCCTCTACTGAATATGTACTGTTTGTAAGTAAAAGATTGTATGCCTGTAACCATGCATTTAATTTAAGACAAAAAGACAAATATTCTTGGTATTCTTTATCATTTTATTATATGCTATCCAATGCTTTTTCTTTTCAGGAAACTCTTAACACAATTTTTGCATTGTCTATTCTATAAGATTGAAATGTAACATCTGTCTATTGTAAATACTGTATGCTATGATATTTTTTCCTATGTTGGAGCTCTTCTCCCCAGGCATCTACTGAAAATGGACATATATCCAGCTAGACCAGCCCGGCAAACAAATATAAAATAAAATAAAAATAACAGATATCTTTCTTAAAACTGCAACACCATAGCTCGTATGTGAAGTCCGGTCCCAGTGGACCCACCTATCCCACCTCAGTTGGCCATGGCACAGGGCACCAGCACATCTGGGGCCCAGCCTGGGAGCTCCTCCTCTGTTGGCCCTGCACTATCTTCAGGGTGGAACCACTGCAGGGGATGGGGCTTGCCACCCCCCGGGAGTGGGGGCGGAAAGGTACCTGTCACCCACCATCAGGTCCTGGCTGTGGTGTGTAGGGATCACGACAAGGAGATTCGAGACGAGCTACGCCAACTTGAGGGCTGCATGGCACAATTAGAGAGTGAGCCTGCCCCTCCTACCCAGCCCCCAGCACAGCCACCTTTGAGTTCGTGAAGGTGCAGTGGTGACTGCCCATGGGTGGGGAACTCAGTCCCACTGTTTCCATTTGGGGGCTCATGGGCTTGTGACTTCCAAACACCCCTCCCCGTCCAAGGTGTTTACCCCCCGTGTGTCATATACTACCACTGTATGCATCTTGTTTGTCTTGTCTATTAACCTAAATATGAAATGTTGTACAAATCCCTGCTAGGAACTCCGGTTCCACCTATAAGCGCTGAAGTCACCAGCAACCACAAAAATGTTGAAATATATCGATTTATTATATCCACATAATGCCAAAAACATGGACTATAACGACATCAAGATAAGGAAAATGATGACAGTACACAAGCGACAAATAAAAATGATGAAAAAAGTACAAGAATGCCAAATAAGCTCAACAGTTTAGCGCTTTCAACCAGCGTATCTGGTCTTCTTCAGAACTGTTGTAGGATACCTTTCATCCTGTTTAAATAAATTCTTTGGCGCCAAAATGTATACTCAAAGATACAGTGTAACAGTTGTTTCACGCAACTAAGTAAACCTCAGTACCCAACACATCTCCCCAAATGTACAACTTTTTTACATTTAATAAATATAAACTGTCCATATATATATATATTAATGAAAATAACATATAAATGCTTAAAAATACTTAAAAATTCATAATAATTCAGTTACTATTGAAAGCAAAATCCATATACCTGCTATATGATAACTGTATTATGAAATAAGATTATCGAATCATAAATGGTAGTTATCAAAAATCTTTACATTTACTGATGCGGATTCATGTGTGAAAGTCGTGAGATAATTTACATACAAACTATTCCACGACACTGCAATTGCTATTCACTTATATTAAACAGCACAATGATGATGTGCGCGACACTGTAACTAGTGCCCTTACATAGTAGAAATACCAATACCCTTTTAAGATTGTAATGTTGTATAATATTTCCAAATGTGTATATACAAAATAAACAGTTGGTAAGTTTTATTATTAGTAAGAGTAATATAATGTAAATTTAATCCTACTATGTTGTATGAATGAAAAACTAATAATATAAAGTTAATATTTTAATCCTTTATATAACAAAAATGTTGTATATTGCTATAAAGCAATTCAACCATGAACTACCAACATGTATATAAGTATGTTGTAAAATGTAATATATAATATATATAAATTATTAATTTAATGATTATAATAAAGAATTATTTTATGAAAGTGGATAAATATATCAGCATAAATAAATGTGATATTATTATGAAATGTTAAAAAATATTAGTGTATTGGCAAGTATAAATATAAAAATACATGATATATAAAAACATGTTAAAAACTTTACTACTATTTTATATTACTCTAAAAATGTGCATGTTAATTATAAACATGTTGGTAGTTCATGGTTGAATTACTTTATAGCAATATACAACATTTTTGTTATATAAAGGATTAAAATATTAACTTTATATTATTAGTTTTTCATTCATACAACATAGTAGGATTAAATTTACATTATATTACTCTTACTAATAATAAAACTTACCAACTGTTTATTTTGTATATACACATTTGGAAATATTATACAACATTACAATCTTAAAAGGGTATTGGTATTTCTACTATGTAAGGGCACTAGTTACAGTGTCGCGCACACCATCATTGTGCTGTTTAATATGTTTAATAGCAATTGCAGTGTCGTGGAATAGTTTGTACGCAAATTATCTCACGACTTTCACACATGAATCCGCATCAGTAAATGTAAAGATTTTTGATAACTACCATTTATGATTCGATAATCTTATTTCATAATACAGTTATCATATAGCAGGTATATGAATTTTGCTTTCAATAGTAACTGAATTATTATGAATTTTTAAGTATTTTTAAGCATTTATATGTTATCTTAATTAATATATATATGGACAGTTTATATTTATTAAATGTAAAAAAGTTGTACATTTGGGGAGATGTGTTGGGTACTGAGGTTTACTTAGTTGAGAGAAACAAGTGTTACACTGTATCTTTAAGTATACATTTTGGTGCCAAAGAATTTATTTAAACAGGATGAAAGGTATCCTACAACAGTTCTGAAGAAGACCAGATACACTGGTTGAAAGCGCTAAACTGTTGGGTTTATTTGGCATTCTTGTACTTTTTTCGTCATTTTTGTTTGTCGCTTGTGTACTGTCATCATTTTCCTTTTCTTGATGTCGTTATAGTCCATGTTTTTGGTGTTATGTGGATATAATAAATCGATATATTTCAACATTTTTGTGGTTGCTGGTGACTTTAGCGCTTATAGGTGGAACCGGAGTTCCTAGCATCGATTTGGTACAACATTTCATATTCAGATGTCGAACTCAACTTCGGATGACACCGGCGAGGGTGCCAGCAATCCAGGAGGAACAGGATATCCAGCGCCAGGGGCCGACACAGATAATGTGAATAATGGGGCGACTAACTTGGATAGTATTCATGCGGACATTCAGGCACTTAAAGGTGAAGTACTACATCTTACTACGTTAGTATTTAGATTGTTATCGGGAGAAGCGCATTCTAAATCACAGGTCTTATTGCAATCTCATACTGGAATCAGTAACCAATCTGCTGGTATTGGTTCTGTGCCATTTCCAACTAAAGAAGCTTTTGGTACTGACTGTACTAAACTGAATACGTCACAAAAGGCGCAGATTGCTCTTAATCAGACTAACGTATTGTATCACAGCAATGTTAATGTTTCAGATAGTGAGGGCGAACATTCTCATGCTAGCCTCGAGATACCAAATGGACAAAGATCTCGATATAATAGTAAACCACAGGGGCTAGATATTACAGCACCTCTTTCCAGCAGTAACATTAACATATCTGACTTCACCTTTGATTTTTCGTTGTACGACATGGATTTGGAGGCCAAAAGGACTGGCACCAAACCCAAGAGGGTGGTACCTACTAAAACTTATTCAGCAGTTGCTGAATCGATCAATAACTATAAGGGCAAGGGTCTTACTTCACGTTTACAATCTACACAACCATCTGACCCCTTGAATGTAGGGAAAGACAATCACAGTTTATTTAACCAATTTTTAACTTTTGATTTTGTTATTGATAAAGCCGATGGAATGAACAAAGTAGTTCATACACAAGAAGAAAGAAAGACAGAGACTGGTAGTTTAAAATCTATGATTTACTTGTTGGGAAAGAAATTGAAGACTATCAACGGTCTAAAGGTGGACAATATGTATTTGCAAAAATGTTTAGATGCTAAGATTGTTCCCAAAGGGTTAAGATTTTTTAAATTACCCATGGGAATTGAGCTGACTGATGTTGGTAAAGACGAATTTAATAAGCTATTTGATGAATGTGGTTTCAATTATATAAGATTATTAATGAAGTATTATGATGAGAGATTATGTAAATTAATTCAGGAAGTGGATAATTTAAATACTAGTATAGCAAATGATTTATTATTTAATGATTGGGAGAAATTGTACAACAAACAATATTTAGAAGCTGGAAAATGGGCATTAACGTTGTGTCAACGGAAAAACAATAAAATGATGAGGGATAGGGAACAGTATCAAAAACAATCGGCCTATATATGGCCTAAGAACCGTCCTTCGTCTTTGGTTGAGTACAACAGTAAGGTGAATTTTATTAGACAACAGGTTAATTATGAAGGTGATGATTATAAAGACTATGAGGATGCCGGAGGATACATTGAGACACAGGATTTTCAGAGGTACCCGAAGGACAAAAATCCACCATATCAGAACACTTATCAGAAAACACATCCAAGGGGAAACCATTGGACAAGGAAAACCTACAACCGTTACTAACCAATGATAACAATGCTGACATAACTACAGCTATTACTCCCATACATACGGTTTGTGGAAGTACAAGTCAACCCATTAATTTAGATAACCCAGAAATCGTTATTAATGGGAACATTCATTCTTATCATAATTTCAATATATTTAATTATTCTAATATTAGTATTGGCAAAGTACATTTTAGTTTATTCGAGAAAGGTATGAAGTATATTCCTAACCCCAAATTTCAATTAGCTGAGGTTTTGATTAGAAAAATCAATCTTGATGTCTTCTTTAAAGATAAGACAACAAAGAATAATAATTGTGGGGTTGACCGAGCAAAAATTTCTCTTGCAGTTAAAAGTAGTTTTACACCCGTCAAACATCCGATAATTGATACTTTTGACAAGGTAGTTACAAGGGAAATATATAGTGAGTACAAGAATTTGAAAAAAGCAATGAGTATTGAGAACTTGACATATGACGAATCTGTACTATTACATGCATTAAGGGAAGACTCTACTATACGAATAATGAAACCAGACAAAGGGGGGGGTATATCTATTTATGATAATTTGACATATACCCAGAAAATATATGATATTTTGTATTCTACAGGTAATTATGAAACCATTTCATTAAATGAATTACATATAGCCTACCAACGAATAGATTTGTATATTGAGGAGTATTTATTAGAAGGTAGAATCACGGAAGAAACATATAAATTTATAAGAGTCAAGTATCCCAAGGTAGCCACTATGGTAGGCATACCTAAAACACATAAGGATTCATATGACCCCCACTTGAGACCTATCGTGTCTGGTAGCTATTCCAAAACCTTCCCAATAGGCAAATTTATTGATATAAAATTAAAAAATATTTATACAATTATTCAACATATGGTGAAAGATTCATGGTGTTTTCTCTCCAAGTATCCAGTAAATGATATATTGAGTAGCAGTTCCTTGTATACAGTCACAATAGATGTGATAGATCTTTTTTCTTGCATCCCTAAAGTGGAAGGGTTAGAAGCCTTTACAAACAGCTTGATGAGACATACTGATCTAGACTGGGACACTATTTGTTTGATATCTGAAATGATGTCCATAGTATTGGATAATAATTTCATATATTTTGAAGGTGAGCTTTTCAGACAAACCAGAGGTGTAGCAATGGGGGCAGCTTGTGCCCCCATCTACGCCAATCTGGTTATGTTGAATTGGGAAGACAGTATGTTATTCAAAAGCAAATATTTTAAGAATGTTAAATATTATTCAAGGTTCCTGGACGACATTTATATTTTATGGCAGGCTGGAGAAGTAAAACTGTTGGAATTCATGGAATATGTTAATAGTAGCAGTGAATATTTGAAATTCACGCATTCCTATGATTTGAAAGGTTTGCCTTATTTAGATACATACATATTACATGATGAAGGCAAAGTGAGTTCTAACATATATAGGAAAAGCACTTTTTCCAACAATTATCTTGCCTATACCAGCTGCCACCCTCCTAATGTGAAATATAATGTCTTCAAAGGTCAATGTATCCGTGCAGCCAGAATGGTGTCTGACTTTGATCAATTGCTCAAAGAACTTGATTTTATTAAAAAACTATTTGAACAAAGAGGGTATCCTACTGATATGATGGATGATGTACTGTCCTACATTATTACAAACTGGGGCACTAAATTCAAACCTCTATTAGGGTTGGGTGAAATCCACAGTTACCCAATAGATAAGGATTCTACTCTGAATATCAAAGGAGTAAATTCTAGTTTTTATCGAGCTTGTATAGTGCCTTACAATTTGGGGGTAGATAAGATTAAGCAAATTATTTATAAGTTTTGGCATCTGATTAGTAGTGAACCGGTTTTAGTTAAAATACTAGGTACTAAACCGAGATTTGTCTACAGAATGGGCAACAATTTAAAGAAGCTGTTTGAACAACATAAAGCGAATACACCCAGGAGAATTAGAAGCAGAAAATGTGGATTCTGCAACCAATGTAGATATATGTCAGTGGAGGACAAAATTTTATTAAATAATGGGCACAAGAGCTTAATAATCTGTAAAGATGGTAACTGTAATACGAAACAAGTGATTTATTTGGCTAAATGTGAGGTCTGTACAGCATACTATGTTGGTAGAACAGAACGATGCTTGAAAAAACTTATATATGATCACATATATTGTATTAAGAACAAGGATAGAACTAACGCACTGTTTAGGCACGTGGAATTACATGGAGAGGAACACACTTTTAAATTTACCATTTTAGAAGTTATTCATAATGACCCTAGGGGAGGAGACCTTAAAGGACTATTGGCATTTCGTGAATCATGGTGGCAATTATATCTTGATGCCACCAGTCCACCAGGGATAAATTAATTTATATCTATTAAATCTCTGTTATTTTGAAAATTGTATGCATTTCAAATCACAGAGGTATTATGTAAATTTTATGTTATGTTTATTATTAAAGTAGTTAAATTGTTTAACACTAAGTTTACATAAACATAAACACAACTTTTTATAATAAATGTCTAATTTATATTAGCTTCTTCAACTCTTGAACCACATATTGTCATACATTGTTACTTCTTATCCTTTCCCGTTTTATTTTAAAGATTGTGCATGTTTATAATTAACATGCACATTTTTAGAGTAATATAAAAAAGTAGTAAAAGTTTTTAACATGTTTTTATATATCATGTATTTTTATATTTATACTTGCCAATACACTAATATTTTTTAACATTTTTATAATAATATCACATTTATTTATGCTGCTATATTTATCCAATTTCATAAAATAATTCTTTATTATAATCATTAAATTAATAATTTATATATATTATATATTACATTTTACAACATACTTATATACATGTTGGTAGTTCATGGTTGAATTGCTTTATAGCAATATACAACATTTTTGTTATATAAAGGATTAAAATATTAACTTTATATTATTAGTTTTTCATTCATACAACATAGTAGGATTAAATTTACATTATATTACTCTTACTAATAATAAAACTTACCAACTGTTTATTTTGTATATACACATTTGGAAATATTATACAACATTACAATCTTAAAAGGGCATTGGTATTTTTACTATGTAAGGGCACTAGTTACAGTGTCGCGCACACCATCATTGTGCTGTTTAATATAAGCGAATAGCAATTGCAGTGTCGTGGAATAGTTTGTACGCAAATTATCTCACGACTTTCACACATGAATCCGCATCAGTAAATGTAAAGATTTTGATAACTACCATTTATGATTCGATAATCTTATTTCATAATACAGTTATCATATAGCAGGTATATGAATTTTGCTTTCAATAGTAACTGAATTATTATGAATTTTTAAGTATTTTTAAGCATCTATATGTTATCTTAATTAATATATATATGGACAGTTTATATTTATTAAATGTAAAAAAGTTGTACATTTGGGGAGATGTGTTGGGTACTGAGGTTTACTTAGTTGCGTGAAACAAGTGTTACACTGTATCTTTAAGTATACATTTTGGCGCCAAAGAATTTATTTAAACAGGATGAAAGGTATCCTACAACAGTTCTGAAGAAGACCAGATACGCTGGTTGAAAGCGCTAAACTGTTGGGTTTATTTGGCGTTCTTGTACTTTTTTCGTCATTTTTGTTTGTCGCTTGTGTACTGTCATCATTTTCCTTATCTTGATGTCGTTATAGTCCATGTTTTTGGCGTTATGTGGATATAATAAATCGATATATTTCAACATTTTTGTGGTTGATGGTGACTTCAGTGCTTATAGGTGGAACCGGAGTTCCTAGCAGGGATTTGTCTATTAACCTACCCAACCTACCTCCCCAAATATACCTACTACCCCTCCCCAACATCCCACTCTCACCTGAAAAAGAAAAAAAAGGGCAATCTGTTTCCTCAAAAAAGTCTCGCCCCATACACTGCTGTCCATTTTGCATGCATGTCCACTGGACACATATAATCTGGTCTAATTGGCATCACAACTTATTATTGTTGTCCTCACCCCCACCCAGGGGTTTGAGTGTCAAATCTATATCTAAATTCAGTGTATATGCACAGCTGTTGCTGTAGAAGAAATGGGCAGCTATGGACCTTCCCTACACCCTTTCTGCACATCCCTGGCTATTTTCCCTACTGTCTTTCCCTCTTTGTGCCCCTTTTTTCACCACTTTCCTATCAGCCCCTTTTTCTTGTGGAGGGGCATGTAGGAGTGCTTCATGTTCAGAATGTCAAACCTGGGATGTTGGTTCCGCAGAAACAGGAGATGAGGCTAGGCAGGTGTGTGGGCAAACTGCTGCTTCAAAAACCCATGGCAGGATGCTACCAGTGGGAGAAACAGTGTAGACCAGCTAAGTCTAATCTTGACACAAAAACGGGTCTGTCCCTGGTGGGACGAACCAAAAATTGTGAGTCAAACCATTGTCTACACATGTCTCAAAAGATGAACAAGGCAAGGCTCGTACATATATGGACTAAACAGATGAAGAGCCTGAAGAAGCTTGGGTTGAGACAGTATACTGGATGAGTACTGAGACGTGGAGAGAGGGCAATGTGAGGAGGTATGGTATGGCTGGGCTAGCAACTGGAGAATGAATGGTTGATGTGTATGTGGAGCTCGGGGGGGTGGGGGAAGGAACTGTGGTTATGAAACTATGGAAGATATAGGCAAATGAAGCGACACAGCAATAGTGTAGTGGGCAGAGCATCCGCCTTATGAGCAGGCATTCCTGGTTCGAGTTCTACTGCAGCACGGTCTATTTTACATGGCAAAGCACGTTATAACCAATTTTGTTGTTGCAAAACCCACTAAATAACACATATTTATGAACAAGAGTACTGCAGGAAATGCACATGTGAAGTGTCAGTGTTAAAATGAATAAGGCACTAGTAAGCAGGGCTTAGTAATTATTAGTAAGAGGGCTGACCTGTTTTGCTGGTTGGGAGGATGTCAATACGTGTAAGACTTATGTTGCTTGAGCTCCCTCACCCCCATTAACAGTGTCTGTGTTCATATATGCCTTTATGTTCTCTATTCTCTCTCTCTCTCTCTATATATATATATATATATATATATATATAGATCTGCCTAGCAACAAAATAAACACCCTTTGCAAGACTCAAACCCAAGATCCAGCACATCATGCATAAAGTGATTTACCACTAAGCCATGAAAGACATATCTAAATGGGATGTTTTCAGAAATATATCATCCAGCCAACTCATGCAACAGGAGAGAATGTATACCAACATCTAGATGTGTGTGTGCAACATAACTATATATATATATATATATATATATATATATATATATATATATATATATATATATATATCTTTAGAAATATTTACACACACACACACACACACACACACACACATATATATATATATATATATATATATATATATATATATATATATATATATATATATAAACATATATACATGCAAATGCTATATGCACCTATATGTCTACATATACACAGCAAGGTACATATATGTAAGCAGATATATAGCTATGTAGGTATATATGGACATGGGCAAACATATGTATGCTGATATATATATATCTATATAGGTATATGTGGCCATACATCTGTAGATAGCAGTGATAGATTAACAAAAACAGATATGTCCACATGCACCGTTAATGGGGTTGAGAGGCCCCAAACAATATACATCTTGTACGAATAGGTATACCCCCCAGCCAAACATATCCAGCCTGCAATACACTACCAAGTGTTGCAGATCCCATTACTCCAAATGCAGTATAGCAGCACTTAGAGTCTGTAGTCAGGTCAGGCACATCCCCCTCCTGTGTGTGCCCTGTTTCCACAGTGTATGTTGTTAGAGGTAAATCCCCAATCCATCTGAGATGCTGTTTGCTAAACAACAGATCTAGTTCCTGCTCACAGTGAATGAATAGGGCCAACACCAACATGATGTTCCTAGATATTGGAGTGTGCTTCCATGCAATTGGCTATGGGAATGTTACCACAGCTGTTCCACATGCAATCAGCTAGGGGAGGCCTGCAATTCATGCAGAAGCCATCAACTGATCATGAGCATTATTTAAAATACACATGCTGCTGCCTAAGCAAAGCAGGTGTAGGTCTACACATCCACCAGACAGGGAGTGGGAGAGGCAGACAAAGGCAAAGACAAGTCAGGGAGGGGTGAGACAGTAAAACCTAAGCATGTCTGTGTTAAACACCGACCAGCACAGGGTATCAAACCCCTGATGATTATGTTGTGCTATCATAGTTCTGTGCAGTTACTGGATGCACCACATAGGTTATCTGCTATGGATTCCTCAGAACATGTATGTGATGGTGTGTGATGTCTGCAGCAGGGATACGGTATGTGACGTGCACATGCCTGTCTGCATGAACAGGTGCCAGCATCAACACAGCCACACTCTCACAGGGATGCACACACATTGACACACTTGGCAGGGCCAGGAGTACAACTTATCAGTAGTGGGATTGCCACAACACATCACTGTGCAAGTATCACATGCACCACATGGGTCATACGAAGGTTGTGTGGGCAAAGGGTATGAGGAGGTGTCTGACATCAGACAGCATGCTTCAGTATAGCAATGGGGGTTGTAGTAAGTGTGGATGTGAACATAGGCACCATACAACACACATAAACACACAGGGTGCCAGTACTGACATGCATGGGTGCATGTCTGCATGGGTGTGTGGTGGTCAACTATGCCAGACGGCTATACAAGGCTAGGCAATGGGTATACCTTGGCATCAGGCCACAAGACAATGGTCTGCATTGTGGCTCAGGGCTGTAGTTTCTGCATTTGTCTACACAGGTGGGTATTGTATTCCCCGTCCAGTCACCTGGGTGACTATTGTGTGTGGCCAATGCTGTGCATCACTTGCCATGTATGTGTTCCTTAGTCCATGACATGGATGGTGTCTGGAATGTACACACTTCCCACATGCATATACAGTGACATATGGAACTGTACCTGAGGTGTCTTGCCCATGTTGGGGACACAGATTATCATCAGATGTGCCAGTCTTGCCCACCTGTGGTGGGAACTGGTAATGGGCAGCAGGTTTACCCTGAGCCTACAATGATATCATGCTAAAGGCATTCCCTGGTGTCAGTGGCATCTGTCCATACAAGGCATGTTGTCAGGCATGGTATGTTCTTTGTGGGTCACATGTGATGGCACCAGAGGTGTTGCAGTTGTCCATTGGGGAACATGGGAGAGGTGCACTGTCTGCATGTACGTGCATATTGGCAAGATGGACAGGGTGCCATGCCATCTGTAGCCCATTGCTGCCAGTCCATAGTTACTACCAGTGGCCAGTATGCAGTGTACTATCCACATATTAGCTGTTGCCTAGGCATGTGTGTGTGTGTGTGTGTGTGTGTGTGTGTGTGTGTGTGTGTGTGTGTGTGTGTGTGTGTGTGTGACATGGGTTGAGAGTGTGCTCTGGGTAATACTGGGGTTGCTAACTGTGATTGCCTGGCCTTGATGTCACATGTATGGGTATGGCTTTGCACCTCAGCTGCTAAGCGATTTCACATCTGTTATCCCTGTATGGTGGACATTGTGATATATAGTAGGGCCACCATATAAAAACTATACAAAATCCACTCCTCACTGGCCACAGGTGTCACACACTCACAACCACCTTTACATAGGATATGGGTTATAAACACATATACACACCTGACACGTCTGGGAGTAGAACGCCTACCTAACTAATTGATTACATTACAGCACTATGGAGTTATGGTATGTGCCACAGAGATTACTGGAGTACTCTTCCTCAAAGGTGTATTTCACACTGAATGACATCAGCAGCATTGACAAAATAGGCCATTTGAAATGTATTACGTGTGACTAGCCTAAAATGCATTGCTCCCTACACAGACAGTGACACACACACAAAACATCCACAACCGACATTTGTGGGTATAGAACCCCTAACAGAGGTCTATATCATACTACAACATGGAGCTGTTATAGGACACACCGCAGGGATTACTGGGAAACCCCTCCCCAAAGGTGTATTTCACAATGAATGATATTCACAATGAATATTAGCAGAATTGCCAAAGTAGGCCATTTGAAATGTATTGTGTGTGACTAGCCTAAAATGCTTTGCTCCCTACACAGACAGTGAAACACACACAAAACATCCACAACTGACATGTGTGGGTATGGAATGGAACCCCTAACAGAAATCTAAGTCACTCTACAGCAGGGAGCTGTTATAGGATGCAACATGGGGATTACTGGGAATACCCTTCCCAAAAGGTGTATTTCACAATAAATGACATCAGCAGGATTGCCAAATTAGGCCATCTGACATGTACATTGTGTGACTAGCCTTAAATGTATTGCTCCCTACACAGACATTGCAACACACACAAAACATCCACAACTGCCATGGGTGGGGATGGAACCCTAACACAGTTCTAAATCACACTACAGTAGTACACAGTTATGGCATGCACTATGGAGATTACTAGGCTGCAACCTTCCCAGAGGTATATTTCTAGGTGGGTGACATCAGCAGCCTTGTGAAATGAGCATATGAATTGTAGGAAGTGTGAGTACCCTCTAAAGCATTGTGCTCTACACAGACAGACACACTCACACTTGCCATGTCTGGGATTAGAACACCAACTTAATGATTTTATCGCACTACAGCAGTATAAAGTTACAGGATGTGCTACGGAGATTACTAGACTACAGTCTTCCCAGAGGTATATTTTTAGGTGGATGACATCAGCAGCCTTGCCTAAGTTGAGTATATGACTTGTAGACAGTATGAGTACCCTAAAAAGCATTGCTCTCTACCCAGACAGACACACACACTTGCTATGTCTGGGATTAGAACACCTAGCTAACTAGTTTATCACATGACAGCAGTATGCAGTTACAGGACACGCTATAGAGATTACTGGGTTACAACTTTCCCAGAGGTGTATTTCTATTTGGGTGACATCAGCAGCCTTGCCAAAGTTCAGTATATGAGTTGTAGGGAGTGTGAGTACCCTAAAAAGCATTTCTCTCTACACAGTCAGGCACGCACACAAACAGACACACAGTTGCCAATTTGGGGGTTAGAACTCCTACCTAACTAATTTTTCACACTAAAGCAGTACACAGTTATGGGACATGCCACAGAGATTACTGGGCTGCAGTTATCCCAAAGGTGTATTTCACATTGGATGATCTCAGCAGGCTTGTCATAGCAGAGTTATGGGGAGGGCAGTGAGTGTGCATGGGCCATAACCGATTCATCTAGGGATTGACACACCACATGCAGGCACACACAAGGTCATATTTCACAGGTACATGTATACAGCTGCTAGATTACTACTTCCTTGCACAGTCATGTTGCACAGCTGGCATGTGCACCACATATACTGTAATGCTGACAGATACTGGTGGCTAGTATCTGCAGTGAGTGACATCTGCACCTCATGTGTTTGGGGCCCTTTGACTTTGTGCTGGGTGGGACAGGCCTGGATGGCTACTTGTCACAGTCACCCTCTCCCACACATCTATGTACATCTACCTTTGGCTTATTATAGTGTGTTGTCCTGACATATATGTCTGTATTTCTATCAACTGTGTATGCAAGGCATGAGTGGTGCATACTGACGAGTGTCTGCAGTAACAACTGCAACTGCCAGATATGTCTGGTCCACTGGTATTTGCAGACATGGCCTTCATGTGTTTAAGTGTGTGAGTATGCCCAGTATGGCCGTCTGTATTGAATGTGTGGATCGTGTTCAGGTAGTTTGAGCTGCAGTGCTGACCTTTGTTTTCTGCACTGACAGGTAGCATGCTGTCTCTGCAGGGTATCCATCGATCATTTGGCTTTGACTGTTACTACATTTCTGCATAGCGGGGGCACACCTGACTGTTTCAGCATTTCTACACAGGAGTGTGGGGGGCAGACTTGACTGTTATCACATTACTATGTAGAATGGGGGGGGCACACCTGACTATTACTACATTTCTACACAGGATTGGGGGGGGCACACCTGACTGTTATTACAATACTATGTAGGATGTGGGGGGCACATGTGACACTTGTACACATTTGCTATGACTGTACGGGTATGTCAGGTACTCCATTTCATTCTGTATTGCTAACTATCATGCTGACTAGATGCATACCAGTGTACTAAAGATCGTGGCTTTGGTTGCTCTACATATTATTGTCTGACTTCCTACCCTTCAGAACTAACATCCCGCTGCCTGCCCTGCTGTATTCTGTCTGTGTAGGCCTGTGGGGGAGGTTAACCATAGCCATCATTCAGGGGCCATGGCCCAGGCTCTGTTTGGGTTTGTCTACACCTTTTCTGCTGGCTGAGACTGTTGTTGGTTATGTGAACTGTCCTGACTGGCATGTGTGGGTCATATGGACACACATGTTGCTCAGCACATTTCCTGCAGTGGGTTTTGTCACCCTGTGTAGTACTGACTACCATGGTGACTCCAGTATGTGTTACAGATGTAATGGTGCCACTATGGGTGTCTACTGTCTGCTGTCATAATATTCAGCCACCCAATTCCCTTGCATGCTCACATCCATACCATAGCTACAGGTAACAACACATTCTACTCCATTGAGCAGTTGGTAGGTTGATTGACTTACCTTGAGGGTGTGCCAGACTTCCGGATGGTGCTGGAGGGCTGCTTGTGTCAGATGGACATAGTACACTCCCTATACATGGTTGAGCACAGGTAGTATCATGTTTGGCATCCCTTTTACTGTATGTGCGAGTCAGAGAGAGGTGTCATTCCCTGGGTCCCTACTGTGTCAATGCATGGCTATGCATTGCCTCTTTGCTGCAGCCATGGCATACTGGGCACGTCTCCATCTGCCTACTGGGACAGGCTCAGGTTCTTCCTCCTCCGGGTCACTTTGTGCCTGTGCAGGCCTTGGCATTGGTGGGGGGCTATGTGGCCCTGCCCCATGCTGTTCCTGCTGCAGCTGTTTCCACAGGATCATATTGTGTAGCATAGCACATACCATAACAGTTTGGGTACATGTAACTGATGAATATTGTAAGGCTCCACCGGATGTGTCCAGACACCAGAACTATGACCTGAGCATCCCAAACACACGTTCTATTATATGTCTGGTGTGTGCCTCATTATGGCATTGTTGTTCAGGTGTCTGTGCATTTCTGATGGGTGTCATCAGCCATGGCTCCAGTGTGTACCCAGCATCCCCCACTAGGTGACCGTAGGGGATGTCCCCATTGGCAAATCTCTGGTACAGCTGGGTCAGATGCCATATGTGGGAATCATCATAGCTTCCAGGGCAGTCAGCACACTCATTCATTATAATGCCCTGGGCATCACATATGACCTGGCAGTTGATGGAGGCGATGCCCCTGCGGTTGATGTAGGCCCTACCCTGCTCACCAGGTGGGGCTTTGATGCATATGTGCATGCAGTCTATAGCTCCCACTACCCCAGGGTATTCTACTATTTGGTAGAAGAGATGAATATTGATGGTCAACACCTCATGGGTGTTGAGGAAATATACGTGCTCACTGGCATATGCTGACATGGTATCCAGGAACTGGTGGAATGCTGATGCCTGTGAGATCCCCATGATATCCCCAGTTGTGCTTTGGGAGGTACCTGTGGCTAGTATACCTAGGCCTACACATACCTTGGTATCCACTGGGATGGGTTCACCTTGGTCAGTTTGGTGCGTCAGGTGTGGCCAGTACAGCTCAATTTGCTTTAGGAGGTGTCTGTCCACCCTATAGCACTCCATTATCTCCAGCTCATGTAGCTCCTGGTAGGTTACCATGGGTCTGTACAATCTTCTCCGTCTCCTCACTGTGGGTTGTTTGGCAGCTTTCACATACTCACCACACTCAGCCTCTTGCACATGTTGCTCTATGTTGCCTGCTGCAGCCCTTCTCATTTTGTAGGTTTGTTTGTTAAAATTTCCCTGCTTGTATACACCAGTGGTGTAGAGTGTGGGAAAAAACAGAGGGGAAGGTGTTTTCTTAGTTTATGTTTTTTCTTAGTTTATAGTAGTGTTCTGGGCTGGGCTGGGCTGGGCTGCTGCCTGTGTAATTGTCTGAATCTGATACATTTCACCTGCCAGCTAAGCTAGTTCTCCTTGATTACCTTCTTACTGCTGTATTCCCTTCCCATTGCCTCCCTGTTTATGCCCGTGTGTACGCCACGCAAACAGATTGCTCAAATGTGCACAGTGCTGCTATTTCCTGGATTAACTTATTTTTTCTTCCTGTAAAACCTGGTGCACAGTGCACACACCCGTTTAGGCTTTGTAAAGAGTGCTAGGCAGGTTTAGACATACCCCCCTAGCTTAGCTATGCTAAGCTAGGAGCAAACCCGAGCAACAGGGCTCCAGTCCGCTTAGAGTATGCCTGATACCCCCCCATGATGTCACCTACCTCCTAGGCTTGCACCAAGCTATTCCTACTCTTACACTGTTGGGACCTGACTCACATTCTGGGGAGAACTGGAATTCACTATCTTTCCCCTCATTTGCATAGGATTGCCTGCGAATGCATAGTTACATGTCTCAAACTGAGCCTTCCCCCTTAGCAACCACTACTCACTGGCCTGGTTTTCTTCTGTCTGCCATTGACTTGCATGGCAGAATACTGATTTTAGTTAGAATGCTTATTTTAGGTTTATTTTATTATTCCCTCCAATCCCATTTGTGTGCTGCTGCCCTACGCTTAAACAGCCGATATCAGCTACAAAAAGATGAAAGATGATTTTTTAATTTTGTTAGCTGTTTGACTTGACCATTGGCATGCTTACTACATGATATGCAGCCTTTATTTGGAGCTGTCATAGCTCTGTTTTGGATTTTGCAGAAATGTACTTGGTTACTAACCGAGTACATTTCTGCAGATTGCACTAGTCTTGCACGGACTGTTGCAAGCTTTCTGGATCGTGAATTCACCTCATTTGCATAGATTTCACCTGCAAATGGGGTGATTTGCATACCAGGGCTTAGTCCATGCAAGATTAGTGCAGGAGCGCTCATGCACGCCCCTGCAGGATGTTCCTGGATCGCATGGCAGACATATTGCCTGCTTGAGCTCCTGCAAGCTTGTGAGAATCCGGGGGCAAGTCTGCTGCTGTTAATTTATGTTTGCTTGTTACAAACATTTAACAAAGGCTTTACTGCATTTCTAGACTACTTAGATTTATACATGGTTTCATGGTGTAACAATATTTCTACTAGCAACTGTTTTAAAGTCTTTAAGGTAGGTTTGACACACCCATTTTATTAAAACAGTAGGTAAAGACTTTTGAATTTCTCAGTTATCATTTCTAATCCAGGCCTCACCCAAATAGTCATATAACCCATTTGACTACATTTCAAAACAGGCAACCTCTCAGTCCTTGATGTAAACCTAACAAATGACCCCAACTCCACTTCCAACCTAGCTATCCTCCAGACCAGCATCAGTGATCACTGCCCGAATATCTTTGTAATTTCTGATTCTACAAAGTTTAAGCCATCTTTTTCACTCATTTCTTCCACATACAATCTTAAAACCATATTAACAACTCATAAATGCTTTATCACAAACCATATGGTCCACATACCAAGTGGACCAGACCCCTAAACCTTTGCAATTTCAATCACCAACCACTTACTACCTGTTTGATGTGCTTAGTTAATGTGGCCAGGGGACATAACATAAGCAATTAGCAAGTTTCCGAATATGAGTTCTTAGCTGTGTCTGAAAGATTTGGTATGATGATATATTTTTAATATAGGACAGAAAAGATTCCCAGAGTTTTGGGCTGAAAAGAGGGAGGCAGTGATCTGTACATTAAGCTTGGTTTTGAGGGTAGTAGTAGTAAGGGAGCTGAATGGTCATGATTTCTGAGGTTGTAAGATGGGATTGTCATATTAGCTTAGCTGCTAAGGGTGGATATTTGTTTGTATAGAGGTATGAAAAGTTAGAAGCCTAATATGAAGTTAGTTTTTGCATGACAGGAGATATTTTGCTTTTTCAAGGGTTGTACAGGGATGTTCATGTTTAGGGAACAGAGTAAAGAACCTACATATTTTCTGGCGATTAGTTGTATGTATTTTGTATTTGTTCTTTGACGTAGATGCTACCCAAGGGAGACCACACTCCTGTTTACTGATGGCTGATTTGGATACTTTCAAAAGAAATGTGGAAATCTTATTACCTTGAATCGTAGCACATTAACCTTTTTCTTGGTTGAAACAGTACAGCTTATGCACCCAGAAGAGTACTGAGTTAACCTTTTTAATGGTGTTGAGATGGAAAAGGAAGTTGAGTGATTTGTCTGGCCATAGACCCATGTATTTGAAAGTGCTTGTGTTTTCTAAGGCAGTGCTGTTTAAGACAAAATACTTGTAGTTGAGAGTGACTTTTGTGGAGCTTCTGTTTGCTACCAAAAATATTTTTTTGTTTTAAATATATTAAGCAGAAGGTTTTTTTTCATTTATAAAGGAGATGAAATCAGACTGATTTTCTTTTGGAGGGCTATGAGGGACTAATTTGACCAGAAAAGAATCACACCATCTGCATAAAGTATAGTTGATGGAGAGCGGGAGAGAATGAGAGACAGGACTTGACTTTGACAGCAACATGTTGGTTAAGAAGATAATTCTGGAACCATGGAATGGTATCTTGGTTAATGCCTATTTTGATTAGGTGGTTTAAGAGAATTTTGTGATATTCTAAATCGAGTGCTTTGGGAAGATCACTAAAAATGGTGCCTGTCAGCTAGTCTTTATGTCCAGAAAGATTTCTTCTGTGCGAGTCCAAAGTGCATCCTAACTATAAGTCATTTTGATTGTGAAACAGACAATCATAGTTGCTGATGTATTCTGTTAGGTGTATATTGATGAGTTTTCCCTAGGATTTTAGCTAGGGTGAGAAGAATGGGACCTGGATGGTGAAGTGATGGTTTGGAGATATTGGCTTGTTTTGGAAGTGGGTTTACTAAGACAATTTTCAAGACTGAGGCCACAGTGCTTTGAGTCAGGCATAGGTTCCGTATAAATAAGTCTGACAGGTACACATCTACATTCTCTGCAGTAGTATATCAGACAGTTACATATTCCATCTGATCCTAGGGAACTCCCTCTTTTTCTTTGTTCAAGTAGTGCTTCAGTATTCTTGTTTTTGATATGTTTAAAATAGATGACTGCACTGTTAGAACTGAATGGAGAGGGTCTATATTACAAGATCAAAAAGACAAGAGAGCAAATGGCTTAAACATCGAAAATGCTGTACCTCAAAGTTACTCTGAGATCACACTACAGTGAGGAAAGGGAAAATTTTCCTATCTTCCCTGTACCGTGATCTCACAAAAAACACATAGATAAATGGCATTTCTGATGTTAAAGCCGTTTGCTCACCTGCCTGTTTAATTTTGTGATACGAACCTGACTGGAGATTGCTAAATTTATTGGGAATGTCGAAGGGTGTTCATTTAGGTTTGGTATTTTCTTAGGTTGATGAGATTTATCTTCCTGTTAGTTGATTGCTTTCTTTTTAGAAATGTTGTACACATTTTGATCATATAGTTTTATTTTGATTTACTGTGCTGACAATTATTATCTTATGGCTTATTTTGCTAGGTTTTTGAGATGGGTAAACTTTAGCCTAGTGTCATGTGCAAGGTTGGCTCTCTTGTTGTACCATACTTCATTCCTCTGTTTTAAGAGTCATTTTAGTTCAGTAGTAAGTCATTTTTTATTCATTATCTGAAAGCTGATTGGTATCCTGTCATGGCCTTAATGCATACATATATGCGAGGGAATTGAATTTTACTGAATCCTTGTTTGGTCAACATCTGTTAGACAACAAAGCTTGTCCAACTACACAACTGGCCGACAGGTGTGCAAGATGGCACAATTCATGGAGTTTGAAAATATGACCTTTCCCTGACACTGTTCAATCTCTGAGTTAGTGTATATTATCAGCAGAGGGTCTGAAGGGTGCAGGGGTGCTTTGACCCCCTACAAAAAATATATTTTATACCATTTTGTAACCTAGTATTTTGCAAGCACCAAGACTGCTGTACGACACATGTGTAGTAACACTCTGATGTTCTCTGGTTGACATTGTGAATGTTTACATTTGGGTGTTGATTAAATTCAGTATACCTATATAAAGTTTTAATATAAATATATATATATATATATATATATATATATATATGTATGTATATGTATATATATATCTCGTAAGGTCGAAGTGAGTTTGGTCGAATCCACTTCAGTCGTAGTCCGTAGGTCGAACGGTGACACTGTCACAGTACGGATCTTAACCCCATCTCGACCCATGTTAACGCTTGTTCCGAGGTTGAACTCGAGTCATATTTCAACAATGTCGGAATTCGACATTGTCACGTTCGCGGACGTGGATTAAAGATCCCATCATTTGATGGGGTCCAGTTTGACTTTACTATAGTAAACCATATATATATATATATATATATATATATATATGTGGGTGTGTGTGTGTGTGTGTGTGTGTGTGTGTGTGTGTGTGTGTGTGTGTGTGTGTGTGTGTGTGTGTGTGTATATATATATATATATATATATATATATATATATATATATATATATATATATATATATATATATATATATATATATATATATATATATATATATATATATATATATATATATATATATATATATATATATATATATATATATATATATATATATATATATATATATATATATATATATATATATATATATATATATATATATATATATATATATATATATATATATATATATATATATATATATATATATATATATATATATATATATATATATATATATATATATATATATATATATATATATATATATACGGGTCTACTTCACTTCACTGAAAGCTCATTTCACTGAAACTCATTTGACTGAGCACACTTGAATGAAAGCTGACTCATTTGAGTGAAACTAATTTTGTTGAAAGATATATGCACTTTTCCCCATTGTAGTGTGATCCTGGAGTAAGTATATATAGTAAGGGGTGTGTGGGATGCATAGCCTCCCACATTGGGGGGTGAGGGGGGTATACCCCCCACATAATTTGGGTATATATTGTCTTCTAGAAAGAGTTATATATTGGAGTTGTATGTATCCATGTATATGGTTTAAAATGTATACCCCCCATCCCTCCTAAAGTATCTACTCCTAAATTTCCAAGTTTCAAAACTTTGAATTTCTTGTGGTCAAGACCATCAGCTGAATGGGACTGTGATGGGTGCAACATTTGCACTCAAACAAATCCTGACTTCTTTACAAAGCTTTTTGAACTCCACATGATTAATGATTTAGAGGCAAACATTCATTTGCCACATATTGATAACTAGCAACGTTATCTGGCTGATAGCTATTGTTGACAGGTTCTATTGCAGAGATGAAAATGTTATTTTTCTATCTGAATTAATTTGGGATTAAATTCATTAATTTATTTAGTTATATTATTTTTACTAAGGTAATACGCTAATGTGTATTGACCAGTTTCAACCTCAGCCTGGGAGAAATACTAAACATTTTGCAAAAAATAGTACAGAAATGTAAGCAGACTAATTCAACCTAATTACATTGAAAAAAAACTCTCCTTATACAATCTAGTGAAAAAGCACAGTGCAATGCACAGTCAAGCAGGCTGAGATGTACAATATAAATATTAATTTCTAAAGCAATCATATGATTTGTCCACAATGAATTATGTGGATGTCACAGAAAAGAAACAACTGAGTGATGGCTCACTTAAAACTTCCATCTTTTGTAAACCCTTTACATGTAATTTTTTTGGGTCTATATTATAATAGCGAAAATCCCTTTAAGCGAATGCGAAAACACCAACAGGTATTGTGTGAACCGTGAATATGCCTAACGTACTAAACCGTGAAATACAAAAAGTCGAATCCCCATAGTCGGCCAACTCCACCACCCATTACATACTGCCTACCCAACAAAATAAATAAACCACGTACATACACTAACCAAAACCCTACTTCTAACCCTAAAGTAAAGCACCAAAACCCTACTTCTAACCCTACATTAAACCTTACATACATTACGGTCTATGCACTTACCTTAACCCGCACCCTAACCCTAAGGTCCGTAACTGTTGCACACTTACCCTACAGTGATATACCAAAACAAAACAAATAATCCACACACATACATTTAACAAAACCCTAATTCTAGTGCTACACTAAACCTTACATATATTACCTATCTATGCATTTACCTTAACCCGCCCCCTAACCCTAAGATCCATAACCATCGCACACTTACCTTACGGAGCTGTACCGCAGACATGCCAACCATGACACTTCAACTTTTTGAATTTCGCGGTTTAGTATGTTCGGCATAATCGCGGTTCACGCAATACGTGTCAGTGTTTTTGCATTTGTTTAAAAGGATTTTCGCTAATATAATATAGACACAATTTTTTTTGTTGTTATTAGCATTCATTTGTTATCCTAGGTATATTGTTAATAACATCGCCTGGGATTCAATAAAATCCATGTAGGCTTTGCAGCAATGAGCAGTGCTTAATCATGGCTCACCTTCAAACATCAGCAAGCAGGGTTTAGTGGCAGCCAGGAAACCATATAAAGTAATACGGATAGTGAACTTAGTTATAGCATAGGCTAGTGAGATTGCAGGGAATGCTACAAGGACATATATAAGGACATATTTTATATATTAATGTACTATGTTGTGGGGACAGGACAGGCCAGTTTATGTGCATACTCCAGCACACTGGGTTAGTGGGATTGCATGGAATGCCACAAGGACCACCAGGGTTTTTCATATATTAAGCTACATGTTGCAGGCACTGGACATGATAGTGTATATAGTGCTGAATATTGTGGAATCCCATTCCAAGCACTATGTACAAGCTGTGTCAATGATCTTTAACATCCCATGGATTGTCATTTATTGGAAAAAGTCATGGGAAGTGTGTTTACTGAATAGGGACACAGATGAAGTTTAGGGATGAAAACTGGGAAGTAAGGCAGGTGAAACATTGTAATCTACCAGACATGAAGGAATGTAAAAGGAAGACCGTTGCACTAGGAACACTAATCACATCTCCACATGGCACAGTATGGACTACACAGTGACAAATGTATATTATTTGATTGTCACACATGGTGACAGAACAGTGGAGGATGTCTGTGTGATATAAGCATCCAAACGTGAACAATGGAGAGGACATGTATCAGGGATGTTAAATACAACTGGAGTTGGGTACATATTGTGAAGGTGTTCAAACTGATTTGCCTGAGTATGCCTGTATTGTCAGCAGAAGCTTCCAATAGACAGATCACAGATATAGGCTCATGGTTAACAGTAAAACCATCACTTACAATCATGGACAATATCAGAATAATACCACAAGTAATACCCATGTCTCTGATACAACATGCATGTTTCTGAGTGAACATAGATGGTTCTGCACCAATGCACTTGTACAACTATTAGGACATGTCAGCAACCAATGAGTGCAATCAAGCACGCTCTCCTGGCAATAATATATGCAGCTGGTATGAGAAGACACACTTGACATTATGATTACTACAGGCTAGTTGACTGGACTGCATGCCAGAGATATATATGGTACAATCTACATTGTCATGAATGTAAACCATGCCGTTAATATCATTAAACAGCTATGTATGTCATGAGTGCAACACCAAAACAGATATCACATGTGCATGTGGTATTACACCTTGATGGGTGTTCAGACAGTAATGTTTATGCAACAAAACTAATAACTAGGTATGCGCAAATAGATATGTGACAGCTCACAGTGACAAAGGTAGTACACTTCAGTTACACATCATTGGACAATGTGTATGGAGAGACATGAGGAAAGTTGCACTGTACTCAGGTATTGGTGTGGTGAAGGCTGTGACTATGAAAGTATTATGGTCTGTCATGTGGTTGGCATACACATACTCAGTAGTTGTGTTACATGCAAGGGAGTACTCACCACAGTGGAAACACACTGGTGGATATTCCATGTATCACATATCCGAGGACAAGGCCATATAACAACCAGTCTACTGATAGGGTGTGATTCTTAGTTTGTGCATTTGTTTGCAGAACAAAATGAATCCCCACATTTTTATTCACCTCATGTGTTATCATGGCTGTGGAAGCAATCTTTGATGTGTGTTGATACTGTATCTATTAAACCAATGTCACAGCAGGAGTCAATGATTGTCCACAATTTGTAGTCCTCCAGACAGCTGTTGGTACACAGGACTTGTATGCCATTCTTGATGTCTGTGATTTCAATCATGGACAGAAAAGGGCATAGAAGACAGCCCTGATGTACACACTTGATCAGTAGACACAAGATATAGACACTTCGCACATTTCTGCATATGTAGATGCCACGTATGTGATCCATTGTTTTGCAAACTTGGTGATATAGGTGTTGATGGCCACATCTGTCATTGTGGAGTGAATACCTCAGTGTGGACCCCTGTCGACTGCCTTGGCCTTTTAAAGTTCTACGGGATGATGCTCTTTGAGGCGGTATATATTACATTATCGAACTTTTAAAAGTTTGAACGTCATATGGTCGACACCATATGATTGAACTTTTAAAAGTTCAAATGTTTCAATGGAGATCTCTGTACAGTGTGAAATGGGAAGATTTCCCTTTCCTGCACTGTACTGCAATATCAGAGTTGGTATATTTAAAGAGCAAGGTGTGTACAGGGCACACCTCCCATGTGGGGGGGGGGTGCAGGGGGGCTTGCACCCCTACTTAAAATGGTCAGACATTTTTTCTCTCTACTTTTTTTTCACTTTTCGAACTTTTAAAACTTCTATCATATGGCTTCGACCATATGAGATTCAAACTTTTAAAGTTCGATAACATAATATACAGCCTCTTTGAGGACATCTGACAGATGTAGCAGACATAGATGTAGTATGAAAAACTCACACATGTCTGTTGCACACAGCTGGGAATATTGATAGTGCCCATTTAGGGAAGGTCCATGATGACATGTTGGTCTACCTTACAGATCAGGAGAGTCAGGCTGTGTCTAGACATGCATGCATTAGGTGCTGTTGATATCCCACTAAGATGGATGCATGTCAATGTACACCCTTCTATGGGAAGATAATCCATCTGGAGGGTGTGTTGAAATGTGTATCACACCATGTCAGGCAGTCGTATGTTCTGTGTCTTACTATAGGTGATCTGTGATGTAGTCAGAGCCCATTGCTTCTGTGTGATAGGCCTGCATGAAGGTAACACAGTGCCTGCTGCCTATCTTGATCTGTCCTAGGGTTTGTACACAATCCCCTTACTCAGGTATCATTGACAAACTCTACTAGCTGTTGATTAACACTTACAGCACTAGATGGTTAACCAATGTCCTCACTGACAGACCACATAATGTGAAAGTTGGTGAATCAACCTATACCATTGCAGCTGATACCATTGGTGTACACCAAGGATCTGTGCTGGGACCTATACTGTTTGGAATCTATTTCACAACAGTCCAAGCTGCAAAATACAGCCTGTAGTTTACCATGTTTGCTGATTCATGAATATTGGTGTAAATCACTGAGTCTACCAATGATGTGACTATACTACAAGAGTGGTTAACACATGCAAATGATTGGTGGCAAAGCCACACAGTCTACTAATAAATACAGAATGTGTGAAGATTTGTGCCTTAAGCAAAGTTGAATTTTCTGGTAAATACTCCATTGACAACACTCTCCCCTATTCTGAAACCTGTGGGGCAAGAATTGTGAACACACATAGATAGCAATCTGAACTTCGACCAAGTGTCCACAGTGGCATGGAAGGCAACGTCATACACCTCAGAAGTCAGGCCATTGCATCCAGATCTGAGGAGGTTAGAGCAGTGCTGTATTCAAATCTCATCTGACACTAATAGACTATAATGCTCCCTTTTGCATGGACCTCATCAGACACCTGCAGCAGCTGGACACACTAAGAAAATGCAGGTCCTACAAACCATGACATGGTGGATATACTGAAAGCTCTATTCTTGAAATCTGTATTGGAAAGGATGAGGTGACTTGTACCTGGATTACAGGACATCCCTGACTCTACCCTGATGTGTATATTGCACCATCCACAAATCAGAAGCGTCTTTTGAGAAGAAGATGGTGGAAGTAGTGTCCCACATGCTGTTGTGAAATGCTCACTCTACTGACAAGCAAGTGCACACACACACACACACACACACACACACACACACACACACACACACGCACACACACGCACACACGCACACATGCACACACACGCACACACACACACACACACACACACACACACACACACACACACACACACACACACACACACACACACACACACACACACACACACACACACACACACACAGTTGACTGAAGTGAAAATTGGACCCCTAACCTCCTAAGTACACAGACTAAGTATACAGAATATAATTTATTTTATTTATTTAAATTTGTTGACCGGGAGTGTCCGACTGGACGTGGGTCCATTTTCAGCTGAGGCCCGGGGAGAAAAGCTCCACAGTAAAATAAACAGACAGTAGTTACATTGGATTACATAGTGATTAACAATTTAACATAGAAATTACTTTCAACATATTTACAGATGAAGAACATAGTACATCAGTAGACAACTAGAATCTTTATGTGTGAAGTACATAACAGACTTTAACAAATGTAACAATGAGAAGAATGCAGTACTTTACACAAGTGCCACAACCCAAGCCATCTTGGAGTATCTTAAACAACAATTTATAGCTTATGACATCAGCAATGTCTGTTGTGGAGAATGTAACAGTGTCCCACGTACTCTTGTAAAATGTTTTATGTAATGTCTGGCAACAGCATACACACACAAACCCCCAGTTGACTGCAGTGAGAAGAAAACCCCTACCTATCTAAGTGCACAGACTACAGAACACAGTACTTTATGCAAACAACACAGCCCAAGTCTGACTTTTACATGGCTGCAAATCAACTTATAGTGGATGACATCAGCAGTGCATGTTGGAGAGAAGAGGTTGGCTGGCTTGCATGGAGTGGCTCTGTAGGCATGCGCAAGTATGAAAATAATGTCACTACATTGGATTGGAGGACACACATTTCTGCAGGATACACATTTCTGCTGTTCTGGCTAGACACACACATGTGCACACACACACAGACACACACACACACAGTTGACTGTAGTGAGAACAAAACCCCTACCTATCTAAGTACACAGACTACAGAACACAATACATTATGCAAGTGCCATGGCACAAGTCTGACATTTACAAGAATGCAGGTGATAGTAGATGACATCAGCAGACCATGTGGGAGCCGAAATGTTGGGAGACCAGCATAGACTCATAGCTTCATATGTACATAGGAGGCTAACAGCCTAATTGCCCTACAGTGTTTAGATGACTAGCTGTGTAAAAACACAAGTACCCTTTCTGAGCACAGTTGGATGGCTGTTGTTAGCAGATCAATTTTGTGAGCAGAAACAATTGGCCCTGTCCATGAGGGACATAAGTGCCACCCCAAAGGCGACTTTACAATCACTGAAAATTTAGTCAAGGTTGGGCTTGAACAGGGTCACTGAGGAGTACAGATTCACATGCAGTGGGTGCCTATTACAGAGGAGTCTGAGTAGTTGGGGGCTATATCTGTCTTTCCAGCATGTTCTGTTTATATTACAGGCTAGGGTGAGAACTCTGGGCCAGATTTGTCTTGTCCCATTTGATTTGTAGATGTGCAGCATTTCCAGTAGGGCAGGGTCTGAGACTTCTCCATTAGGCAAGCATAGGCCACCTTTCAGCACCCTGCATGATACTGAGTACACTAACAGGTCTTTCATTCTTTCCATGTATGTCATGTTTGGAGGGTCTGGCGTCTCCCAACCCTGTGCTTTCTCCAATTGCTGCAGGTGTCTCGTGAGGTACAGACAGAAGGGAGCATTGTAATCAGTTTGTAGTCTGATAAGAGTAGAGTGCATCAAAAGTATGAACACCCTGGTCTTGTATGTGATGTCTATATGTATAATGTGTGCAATGCAGAATGTGTGTATCACCAATATGGATGAAATTATAGATTATTTTCAACATGTGCTCCAAAGTCTCACAACATTGTGAACATAGAGGGGTGCTATGTATATCATAATTAGCAGGGGTACTTAATTGCCAAATGGGACAATGAGCCACTGTACCCTTTAAGGCTCAGTTAAATAGTTTGACACCAATCGTTTGGTGTAGCAACTCCTTCTGTAATATGTTACCATTATTGGGGGACTCTAAATTACTGCATTCAGTTACCAGTCATCTGTAGACTTGGTAAACCACAGGTCATCTACCATTGCAAACAGTTGAGGGTCCAGCACAGATCCTTGTGGTATTCTAATAGTAATTTGCTACTTTTGGAGCAGAAATGACACAGTGATGCAGGCCTTATGTTTACATCTTGAAGGGGTCATTGAGCAGCTTTGCGTGTGTTTATTTGCTAGTTCTTATGAGTTCCATTAGGGGTGTCTGACTGCTATTAATATGATTATGCTTTTGATAGTATGAGAACTGTTTGTTACATATACACATGTATGTGTATTTTATTTAGGAACTTTATATGTTAATTTTACTAGCTTTTTAGCTTTGTATCATAGGCTGAATGTTTTATCCTAGTATATTTATTAGTTTATGGAGACTTAAATACAAGCATTTTGAGATATTATTTTATTTTATCTGAAGAAGCGCTTTGGAAGCAACGCAAAAGTGCTTATTCCTCGTTAAATTCAAGTTATCTTTTAACTGCTTTATTTAACGCCTCCTTGGTTTTGCCTTTTGATTATGTTTTGTACTAGGAGTTGGTTTCATCCATTGACGTGGTGAGATTTTTTGTGACTTTTGGAGGTGCAGTCCCCAACTCTGAGAGTGTGTGTCATGTCAGTGAGCCAGTTGCCTGTGATATTTACTTTGACACATGAATGGGGCTTAGTGTCAAAGGCCTGGGCTAAGTCAAATAGGTGGTATGCCCTGTTATCCCCCATCAAGGTCTGTGGAGTCAGTATCCAAGAAGTCCACAAGGTTTAATAAGTAAAATCTACCCTTGACAAAAACAAAATGGTTAGGGTTAAGTGTCTTGAATGTCACCTATGTCCCTGCAGATATGGTCCATGCTGATTCCTTTCCTATCTTTGCAGATAAGTGTTTTTAGGCATATGGGTCAATAGTTGTAGTTCTACATATTACTAAATTGATGTGCATTGCATATCACACAACATTTGGTATTACATTTTTCACTGTGGTTGATATATGTGTGGAAAAAGTACTGAGACACCAGAGTTGCAGTGCTAGGGGGGGATGGGGAGTGGCAGCAGTTGGATGTATTGTAAATATGTGACATATTGTTAGATAGGGCCTTCAGTTTGTAATGTTTACTTGTGCAATTTCATGTCATACACAGGAAATGGATAGTAAACAGCAGTAATAGAGCATAATATAATAGCATAATATAAGAATTTCTACAGTGTGGCAAGCAGTGTGTTTGCACGAAGCAGTGTACAAATGTGAGACACACTGCTAAAGCCTGACATTTAGTACTGAGTCTATGAAATGCACCTCCTGCTTAACTGACTCCATGACAGCATGTGTTTATGTATTGATACATTCTTTTTTTGGCCCATATGGTATGGGGTTCGAATACAGGCATCTCTAGTACTTTAAATAAAATATTTTTTCATTACAGAGTGATAATGCAATGACATGAATTGATATGAGATGTGCTGCTGCATTTTGCCTCTGCTCACTTTTAGTTGCACATTGGTACAATGTACACCTCCTGACAAATATAGAGCCCAAAAGGTTAAGGGATCCATTGCTCTTTCTACTACTTATGTGTGGGGTTGTGTGTGATTCTATTTCTTGACCAGTAAAGGTGTTAAAATGGGGTAGATAGGAAATTGTTGAAACGAGGAGCAACCAGTGGCAAGAAATAAGTCTGACAGTTAGCACTGCGTCTCTGGAATACACCTGCTTTTTAACTGACTCTGTGGTAGCACATGTTAATGCAGTGATACATTCTTTTTTTGGGGATAGATGGTACTAGATTTGAATACAGCTGTATGTAGTACCTTTAACTACATTCACATTACCATTGATATGCGTTGGTATGAATGCATTAAAAAAAAAGAACTGGGAAAGATAGGACAGTGGTGAAATGGGGAGCAAGTAGAGGGAAAAACAAGAGGAAAGCAGAGCAGGAATGTACAGTAGGGCATTTTAAGTTCCCCAGTTCAACAGTTGAGGGTATACCTCTTCTTCCTCAGAGGTAATTGCAGTGATATCTACATTTTTTTCAGTACAGGGGATACCAGTGCCACTGTTTACAGCCCAGGCTAAACTTTCACAAGCTTCCAACCTATACTAGGAGCCAGAATAGTCTCCTTGCAAAATCCTGGGACTATGGTTGTTAATTAAGAGTGCGATAAAAATCTTGGACTCCAAGACACCCCATCTCTGTGCCCTAAACCTGACACCTTCCCCACAAATGTCTGCCATGTCTGCCATGGATCTAGAGCAATGAGAACGATGCTTTCCCACCAGTTCCACTTATCATGTTTACTGGGAGTGCACACACTGTTTGAAAATGTTGTGCTCTGCTTACCATCCCGCAAAACATGTTTTGCAGAACAGTAAGCAAAGTGCAACAGTAGCAAGCAAAGCAAATTCAAGTTTTTTGGATGTACAGGCAGTTGTGTATGTGTGTTAGACAAATGTGAAGGCCATAGCAGTCCAGATAGCAGAAATATACTTACAGGAATATAGTACACAATATACTCACAGTCATACAGTTGATAATAAATGTTATGATGCATATATAAATGAATACATAACTGACACAATGCTAGTCCCTCAGCCTTCATACATATAATTAATATCAGCATCACCTACACCATGCTAAGTGTTATAAGTGAGACTGACTGTAACAAGAAGTGAGCAGCAGTAAAAGTATATAGAATATGACGTATTCGAGACCATGACTGTGAATGGCACCCCTACACTTACAACTGTTGCCACAAGAAGGTTGAGAAAATGCTTGTCTATTTTTCACTTCACTGCTATAAACTGAAATGTCAAAACAGTAAAATAAATATTAATATAAAACTATATATATATATATATATATATATATATATATATATATATATATATTATAATGTATATACAGATTATATATACATATAAAACTTGGTATGCTATACAGAAACATCCACTTTCTCTCGCCTTCCACCAGAAAAACTCTTGCCACTATCTATCTACTCTCCTCACTAATGTATGGCGCTCCTCTACTAACAAACTTATCTACCTCTCTCTCCTCTAAATTGTAAGTCTGTTACAATAAGATTTCTAAATTTGCAACCAAAGCCAAATTTTCCTCCCATCATTGTACTGCCCTTCACTTGTTAAATTGGCTTGAACTCTCCAACCATCTAGACTATCTCCAAATTACTACAGCCCACAGACTAATTTTTCAACCTACTAAGTGTCCAGCACTAACCAACATCCTTCAACCTTACACCACTCAGAGAACTCTAAGATCTACTCACTAAAACCTAATCACTGTCCGCAAACCCAACCGCCCTGCTGGTCAGCTTCTTCTAGCCTTTTCCTTAGCAAAAAAATGGAATTCTCTTCCATCCTCTCTAAGGACTTGTGAAAACTATGAAAAATTTAAAACTCAGCTACATTCCTACCTTTCCTTTAACAGGAAATGCAACTGCACTCTCCCCACCTAGCCTAATAATCAATCCACCCCTTAAACTCCTGACTAACTCTGAGAACAAGCTAACCTAGCATAAATGTACGTATTGTAAATAACATAATTGTACGTATTATAAACAACCCATCTCACCTTTTTTTCTTTTTTTTTCTCTCTTTTCCTTCTATGCCTTTATTCTCCCTCTCAATTAAGTTACCACTGCTAATCCTAAATATTTAGGTATTATGTAACCAAAGAATTTATTCCTGTTCTCTAGCATGGAATGAAATTGTAATTGTGTCTTCTTTACTATGATTGTATATATAACTAAACTATGTAATGCGGAGCTTTTCTCTCCGGGCCTCCACTGAAATCGGGCTCCCTGAGCCCAGTGGACCTCCCCGGTCATCAAACTGGAAATAAATAAATAAATAAATAAAGGCAGTGAGGGGAGTAATATATTACAATATATGATATATTGCTTTAATATATTATGATTTCTAGTAACTAGTTACTTTTTCAAATAATAATAAAGTAATAACAATATATTACTTTTTTAGCAACTAGTAACTTAAATGTGAGTTACTTTTGAGTTACTTTTGCTTAAATCAGTGGTTCTCAATGTGGGCGATATCACCCCCTAAAGAGCGATAGAAAACTTCTGGGGACCCTGGATAGTATGGATAGTAATCAGATATTAGGAGGTAATAGAGAATTTGAAGGGGCAATTTGGATAGAAAATTACAACATAATGTTGGCACAACTCATAGCAAGTAGCATTCATGACATATCTCTCAACTGTACCAAATTCCTCGGCATTTCCCGATTTTGGTCTCAAAATAATAGGGTGCCACAAATTTCTGATTAACCCCATTAAATCCTGATTTTGGTGTGCAGACATGGACACCAGAACCATTCCACTTTTAAAAGGCTTAAATTAAAAAAAATACACCCTGTGATGGCAGTGTCTTCTAAGGACCATTTGCCACTCCTTACTGACTACAGGAACAATTGCCAATGTCATTGATTTCATGACCCACATGTAGATAATGCTGGAGGATGGGTATAAGGATTCATATTCAGGCATCTATTATTCTAATTCACTTACAGATTTTGTGTCAGTATACATTTTGAATGATAAGATATACTGAGTTGTTGAAATCCTCAACTATTTAACCGAAAATCAAGCATTTGCCAGAGGCAGGGCAAAAAACGAAGGCAAAATCAGAAATAATTGATAGGAACACTTGCATATTATCCTGCTGTAAGGTGGACAACATGTTAGTGAGTTCATGTTTCATATGTTTCCCCGATGTAAAGAAATGCAGTTTAAGAGCCGGTAGCCTGCATGAACAGCTCAGCATCTCGGTACAAAAAATTTTAAACATCACCATTAGCCAAACATAATATGTGGAGGGGGGCAATGGTCTGAAATCAGGAACAGATTTTCAATAGGGTGCTTATAAACTTAGAACTGCTTTAAAATGACACGTTTTGT